>NC_057763.1:24920267-25065804 GCF_010389155.1 Erigeron canadensis | reverse complement strand
TTATGGTGATTATATAAAAGTTTGGGCTCAGGCCCTTGGTGTTGGAACCTCATCGCATTAATCATTAGTGGCAATTATTTAAAGTTATAACTTTTGTATCACCACTAAAGTCTATTCATCTTATATGAGTTAAGAGCTTGTATATATCATAACTTTTTTAAAGAGTTATGTTAATTCTTTCGTTCATATCACCATGGAAATTATGTACAGTTTTTGGTTTAATTCTTTAATCTTTTTTGAATTTTTATATAATGGTTTAATATATCTCTTTTTCTTTTGTTTTTTAACAATACAATTTTTCATTGTGATGATAAGAAAAATTATGATGGTAGACGAAGAGTTAGTTCAAAACAAGTGTATATAACAATTAGTTTAATGATTGGATAATGAATACGTTATTGCTAATTTAATTAAGTGAAATCAAATAAATTGTTCGTCCATATGTTTTTTTTACGATCATTATTGATCTATTCCATTAACTCATTTGTTCACATATTAAGTGTTTCATTAAATGTTTTTTTAAGCAAGTTTAACTCAAATTTCACTTTATTGAGCACATTTTTAAAGCAGCCGCACATCGTGCGGGTAAAAAAAATCCTAGTATATATATATATACACACACTAGATTATTAACTCGCGTAATACGCGGGTGAACATATATTATTAATGACATTTTGATGTTTTATAATACTATACATGCATAACTATAAATAAAAGACAATGATAAATTAACCTAAACAAATTAAAATCAACTCAATAGTAAGATGATAATATTTTGAAAATTACACGACATTGAGTTAATTTCAAACCCATATCTATTGTAAAATATAAATGCAAATTATTACTAATTTCCATATTAAAAAAGAATGTGGAATATATAAACTAAGTGAAATAAAAACCTATATGACAAATACATTCATTAAACACCATTAAAAACATAATGATAAATGCAAAAAGTTTTAATATTTTTCTTAGAAAGAAAAGAGGTAGTTCAATTTAAAAGGTTGTCAAAAATCTAATGTAATGCAAGAGGCAATATCTAAAATACAAATTGACATTAATTCATAATCTATTATTTTTTTTATTAAAATTGTGCATGTTCATTTATAATACTTTTAGAAGAATTATTATCAACTTTGAAAAATTAGCATAGACAGGTGTTAAATATGAGACACTTTTTTTCTTGTCAATTTCTTATATCTAATATATATTTTAAATTTAAATTTTGAATAAAAATCATGAAGATATTTACAAATTTTGATGAGATTCTTCTTATAACTAAAAATATAGTTATGTAAATTATTATTATAGGATTAATATTAATGAACATAATATAAGATATTATAAAATAAAAAGGGTAAAATTATGCAACAAATATATATAACGAATAAGAATATAAAAATATGATGTGTTATGAAATCAAAGATCTATAGATAATACACAGTGTGTTGTATATGGTCTACCAAAAATATATTTAATAAAAGAATTTACCACACCTAAGATTGGATAAATAAATAAAAAGGCATAAGATAAAATCATATAAAAATCATACAAATTTAGAAGTATTAAAAATTATAAAGGTACTCAAAATGTTTAGTAAAACTTTAAAACATCTATTTATCAATAAACTGAAAAAAGGTTGTGTATCTCTTAAGAGTAATGCTAGAATGACTCATATTTTACAAACTTTTTTTAACTAACATATGTGGAAACTGATGTGGGATTTCCAGGTCATTTAATATTTCTTAAATAAAACTAACCTAGGTTAGATAACCCTACACTAATTTTCCCTCCCTCATTCTATCATATCACGCTATGCAGTTTCCATCTGATCATAACCTCTTCGTAACACAACCTTCTCCGGAACACAACCTACCTATGAGCAGGGATCAATCTCCAATTATTTTATATAAACCACCCCTTTTTTCCTTAAACTTTCTATATTTGAAAAACAAAAAATATCCTTCTCATTTATTCACTAATTTAAATATCTCCATCTAATATACCTACAGTACCCTTAATGTAATAATTTAAGGTATAGACCCCCAACACTTAAAATAAGTACAATACCACTTTTAACATCAATTACTTTTACATTCACCGTCATCGTCTCCCTCATCAACGTACCTATTGTTACCCCTGCCACCATCTCCGCCATCACTACACCACCGCCGGTATATTGTGCGAGCATCTAATTACAAAGATTAACTGGTAACTTATCAACTATATCTACTAAAAATTAACATATAATATCTTGGATAATATTAAAGGTACATGTGGACGTAAAACTTTGATACCATCTAATTGTAAAAAGTTCATAATTTGATACGAGCAATTTATTAGTTGTGTTATTTATATAACATGAATTGCTTAAGTATTTAATATTTAATATTAAGTAATTTAGCATATAGTAATTTAGGGAAGAAATTTAAAAAAAAGGTAGATGATGCAAGCAAAGTAATCCAATGGCTAAAATTCAAACTTGCTTCTCATCTAAGGGTTATTACTTTATTAAAATTAAATTTAGGTGGTTGTTTTATTATTATTGGGAGATATATATATATATATATATATATTGGTAGATTATTAAATTTTAAAATATTATTTTACAAAAAATTAATATATATATATATATATATATTAATTTTTAAAAATATTATTCTACAAAAATATAAATAATTTTTATATAAGTATTTATAATTTACAATATTATTTTATAAAAAGTAGTTCTTATTTTATATAAATTTATTAGTATTTAATAAAAAATAAAAACTAACTTTAGTTTATAAATTATTTTATAAAAAATTAATAATACTTTATAAAAAAAAAATTTCCTGCAAAAAGTAGTATTGATATTACTAATTAGGAAATATATACTTTTTAATTATTATTATTATTATTATTGTTATTATTATTATTATTATTATTATTATTATTATTATTATTATTATTATTGCAATTACTATTATGAATTCCATTCCATTTTAGTCAACCAAAAATTTTAATTCAATCAAATTTCAATTCTATCATATTTATTCCAACTAACTAATCAGCCCGGCTTCAACCCGAGCATTTTTAATAAAATTTTAAAAGCAATAAAAATCTAAAAAAATGTATATAGTTTTTGTTATTGATATATTATAACTCGGCTTGAAGATATTAAATTGATTAACACAATAATTATATATATTACAACCTATTGCATTAATAAAACATAAAAAAACATTTATGATATTATATAAAAAGGTATTTATTTTGTTTTCTAATAATAGAATAAATTTGTAGACATCATAAATAAAATAAAACATTCTGAAAATATTTAATTGGCTATTTATCTTTAAAATTTTAATTAGATATGGCATCATAAATAAAATAAAAACATTTTAAAAAATTTTGTAGACATGCCACATCATAATTGTTTCTAAAATTAATTTAAAAAACAATCCTTCTTTATTATATATAAAGATTGTTATTATTATTATTGCAATTACTATTATGAATTCCATTCCATTTTAGTCAACCAAAAATTCTAATTCAATCAAATTTCAATTCTATCATATTTATTCCAACTAGTTAATCAGTCCGGCTTCAATCCGGACATTTTTTAAAAAATTTTAAAAGCAATAAAAATCTAAAAAAGTATATATAGTTTTTGTTATTGATATATTATAACTTGGCTTGAAGATATTAAATTGATTAACACAATAATTATATATATTACTACCTATTGCATTAATAAAACATAAAAAAACATTTATGATATTATATAAAAAGTATTTATTTTGTTTTCTAATAAAAGAATAAATTTGTAGACATCATAAATAAAATAAAATATTTTGAAAATATTTAATTGGCTATTTATCTTTAAAATTTTATTAATTAGATATGACATCATAACTAAAATAAAAACATTTTAAAAATTTTTGTAGACATGCCACATCATAATTGTTTCTAAAAATAATTAAAAAAAATAATCCTTCTTTATTATATATAAATACTAGATTATGAACCTGCATAATACGCGGAGAACATATTAAAAGATACAATAATAATTATGAAATAAAATATCTAAAAACATTGATTTATTTTGAAGATTGGATGGATGATAACACATCTTATTTTACCTTAATCTTAATATATATTAAGAGACAATTAGACTAATGACTTATTAACTAATCACATCGTTTGATTTTATCAAACTGATTTTTGCTAATGTCATCATAATCCAAATATATTATTATATTAACATTTATATTAATATTTATAAAAAAAATTCATTAATTTATATTTTTTTTAGTTTTCTATCAAAAATTTACACTTTTTAACCAAGAATAATTAATTTATATGTATTACAACTTTTAGACATTAACTTGAAAAGAGTTTTTAAATTTTTTATCATTTAATTAATTAAAAGTTTTTCACCGTATGAAATATTATCTACAAAAAAGTATTTCAACAAATGAAATACAATATATTTTTTCAATATTCTAAAAGTGTAATTTTTTAAATTTGTTTATACTTACAATTTTTACTTTTAAATTTATGTATTTTATAATTTATTTTATCTTTAAAATGTTATAAATAATTTATGTATTTGATACGTGCATAAATTTAGTATATCTTTATACCTTAAAATGTATGTATATTGTACTATACTAATAATCAAGGTTGGGGAACTCATAACTCGGACTCGACTCGACGAGGTCGGGTGTCATGAGTTTTTGGAGAATCAGACTCGACTCGGCGAGAACCCGGATTGTAACTTTATACACAAACATAAGTTTTTTTAAAATTATACGTATTAGAACTTTAGAAATATATTTTAAACTTCGAATTTAAACATAATAGTTTAAAAACATTAACATAATAATTCAAACTTGAAAATTAAACGTTAGATTAGTTGATAGATTCAAGCTTCATCATCATTTTGTCCGTATCAATCTTAGAAAACTCGTGACCCGGACTCGACTCAGCGAGTTGGGAGTCAAAAGTTTATTTTGGGTACTCAGTCGACTCAGGGGAGTTTTACAACCTTGTTAATAATATTATATCTATATCTATGTATATATATAAATATATAAAAGCAGTTATTCTAACATTTCAAAGTCTTTTTCAATTAAATTTTATCTTTAAATATTGTCACATAAATTTTTATTCTATTTGACATCTTTATATATATATTTTTTTGAGAATATATAAATCCACAAAATTATATTATCTAAATATATTAAATTATTAAATAAAAATAAAACTATATTCATACAAATTAAAAAAAAAAACAAAAGTAAAAAATCAAATCATTTATCAAAATATAAAATGTATTAAAAAATGAATAGTTATGAATTATATTTATATAGGGTTTAATTAAAGTTAAATTAACCATTTTATAAAATTGTTATGCACGGTGTGTGACTCGTTGGTTTTCTGATGGTTAATATAAAAAACCAACCCCATAGGTTCATGTGCATCGTGTATGTAAAGACTTAAACCTTTACAAACCTGATAAATATGTAGTTAGAATCGTTATAAAATTTTTATCTATTAATGAAGTATATTTTTAATATCAATGTTAAAATAATAGTAACAAAAAAGATGGAAAATATTGAAATCATATAATGGAAAATTATTATTATTATTGTTACACAAGAGATGTAACTTTTATAAATATAATCACTATATAACTATATAATTTTAAAAGTGTTCTCACCGGAGTGTTACCCTATATAAGGGGACAATCAAATAAGAACAGATTTAAAATAAGAACGGTGAGAACACTTTAAAATCATCATTTTGATGCATTAAAAGTCCATAAAACTGACATAATGCATAACTAATTATCATTATTTAAGTGTTTAATAACACATTGATTCATCAAAATCGAAAAAATCACATTTTTTGTTGGATGCATCATTTTGATGAATATGCATCCAAGATGGATGCACAAAACAAAAAACATGATTATTTCGATTTTGACGGATGAATGTGTTGTTAAACACTTAAATAAAGATAATTAGTTATGCGCTATGTTAGTTTTATGGACTTTTAATGCATCAAATTGATGTTTTTAAGGTGAACTCACCGTTCTTATTTTAAAAGTGTTCTTACCGGAGTGTTACCCAATATATATATATATATATATATATTTAAAAATATTAATATATGCTTATGATTGCAAGCTAGGGACCAAAATATATAATTATAATATGAATCTAAAATGGAATGAAAGTTGTTATTTTGGAAACGCAATTTAAATAAATGAAGTATGAGTAATTCATTAATTTTAGTAAAGGTAAATCTAAATTAGGAAGAAGATGTCACCATCTAATCTAAAGGTCATAAATTAAAAAAAAAAAATTTATTTAAGGGTTGAGACTTTTTTAAATATGAATTTTAGAGGTTATTTTATGGTTATTGGGAGATTCATCAAATAATCCAATTTTCATGACAAATTTCAATTCTTTTAAAAAAAAAGTTCAGCAAACAAAACAGCGCCACAGATTTTAAACGTGTTCGAGGAAAATTTATGTATTTATGTTGGTAATGAATACATGACCTAACATATGTACCTTGTCATATAAAAAAAAAGCTGGTGATAGTACCCAGCCATAAATAATGCATTTAGTTATTTTAGCCCCTTTACTATATATACATGACCTAACATCTATATATATATATATATATATAAAGGTGAGATATTTTGATACCACCTCTTATTTTAGGAACAACTAGGATCATTGATTTTTGTACACCATCATCATCTACTGAAAGAGCTAGACTCGATAAACCGAAAACGCAATTTTTTTTTTATATATACCCCACTGCGCCGCAGTGGAAAGCCTCGGCAAAGAAAGGGACAAAGCCCCACTGCATCGCAGTGGGAGGAAACCAAATATGATCCGAGGATTCCCACTACGCCGCAGTGGGCAAAACCACCCCCACTGCGCCGCAGTGGGAGACCTGACCAACAACCCTAACATCAACTTAACACTTGATCCAACTTGCAACCTTCAAATTTTAAAACGAACTTCTCAAAACACTTTGCAAAGGTTTCCAACAACAAAGTAGACACATTTCAAACCCAATTACAATATAACTAGTTTCACAAATGCAAGAACAACCTAACGGGTCATTTACCCGTTTTGGCAACATTTTCGCCCATAAACAACAATACCATTTTTCAGAGACTTTACAACTTGGACATTTACAGAAATATTACCGAAACATGACCCCAAATCAAAATGTACCATGAGCCAAAGGAGAGGGACAACTAGGTACCTACACCAAAAGATTGTCATCCATCCAAGGATGACCTAAATACCTTCAAGAACTTCCAAAAGTTACTTCAAGCTCTAATTCAACTTTCTTCAAATCAACAACACTAGTTCTTTCTTCCGGAACTACCTATAAGAGTGTAAACAACTAAAATATAAGCAAAGGCTTAGTGAATATACTTGCATACATTTATGAATACGAAGGAGGGCATAGTACAAGGACTTTCACATGTAACCTATGGCATCGTCATGTCACATTTACATATTCACCTTGCACACAAACAATACATATATGGATCCATAAAATCTAAACAATCATATCTATCGGGATTCTTAGGCCCCGGAGGTTCTTAGGCCTCATATCACATCAACTATCGTGATTCTTAGGCCCCGGAGGTTCTTAGGCCTCATAAACAATGCCCCACATGGGCTTCACGCCAAATCAATTACCATGCTTGGAACATTCACATCTCATGGTAATTGACCCCACGTAAACATAAGGGTATGCAAAAATACTTACCTCCTCCGCAACAAAGAGAATAACGCTAAACAACAAGCACAAACAAGCTTTAACCCAAAATCATATCGTAAAATACATAAGCTTACATTCACAACTTGGCTAGTTCAACCTAGCCATTCTCAATCACTAGCCTTTTCTAAACCCAAAACCCAACCCATTTGTCATTGAGTTACTTTCATCTTTAACCATAACATTAGGTAATTCAACCTACCATTTTCATTCACATAACAATAACTAGTAATATTCATCTTTTCTTACAAACTCAATTCATCACATGAATTTATCAATTTCATAATCAAGCACATCTTATAACTCAATGACAACTAGGTTAACTAAGGAATTGGAGAACATTAACCATAATTCATTTTCTAGCAAAAACCTCCAATATTAGTTCATCCATGAACCCTAATTTCAAAAGAATGATAAAACTAAGTTAAGGGAATTCAATACCTCAAGATTAAATGAGCTAATCCAAGACTTAAATTGAAAATCCCCTTTCCCCTTCTTCTTTGAAATTTTCGGCCACCACCACACAAAACCCACAAACCCTAGCTTTTCAGTTTCTTGAATGAAGATTATTTGATGGTGATGATTACTATGGATGTTTCTTATCCTGAATTTGAAGGAATTTAGCTTGATTTGAGAAAATGAAATGAAGTGCATGTAGAGAATGAAGAAGAAGAAGAAACTAATGGGTGGAAGAGTGATTCATCACAAGTGAGATGGCTGGCACATCAGGGGCTTGCCACGCCCTTGTTCTCTTTTTGTGGGTATTTTACCTGCTATCCGCTAAAGTTCCAACTAAATTAACCCCATATCCAAGAATAAAATAATAGGAAATTAATTTAATCTCAAAACTATAAAAATGGGTTAATTTCTTTTACCTTAAAATATTTGGGGTGTTACATCTACTACGATATACAAGACTTTTTTGTAAAAACACTAAGACTTTCCGGCGACGGGCCCACCAGAAAATCATGTGTAAGTTACGATATACAAGACTTTTTTGTAAAAACACTAAGACTTTCCGGCGACGGGCCCACCAGAAAATTATGTGTAAGTTAACTTACACATGATTTTCCGGTGGGCCCGTCGCCGGAAAGTCTTAGTGTTTTTACAAAAAAGTCTTGTATATCGTAGTAGATAATGATGGTGGTGTGTAACTTACGAAAATCAATGGTCCTTTTTTGAACTTTTTTTAGTTGGGATTAGTTTCTTGGAATGTAAGTATCTTTGACCGAATGTCTATAGTAGGAAAAAACTAAAGTTATGTGTATTGTATGTAAGCAACTTGAAAAAATGTTTATTGTATGTAAAAAAACATACGTGGCAACTATATACAGGTGTCACTTGTCAGATTTTAATTGGTTGAAACGAAATTCTTACATACAATAAACATTATTTCAAAGTTGTTTACATACAATACACACAACTTTAGTTATTTCCTATTATAGACATTCGTTCAAAGCTTCTTACATTCGTGGAAACTAATCCCTTTTTAGTTGGTCTCAAATTATATTTCCCCAATATATATATATATATATATATATGATAATCATAAATTAACTTAATTGATGTGCCTAAAAGTAAGATGATGACATGTTTCTTAATTAGCCCCTTTAGGCCTGAGCCAATGGAGGACACCATCCTCCCTCTTTCTCACTGTCACATCAGCTTTTCTCTCTCATAAATCACATCTTCCTTACTCACTGCCAACCCTAAACTATATACAAAAAAAGGGGGCAAAAGGTTGTTTTGGACCCACAAGCTCCTCCACTTCCTCGTTCTCCCCCATCCACCCAACGAACTCCTCCCATCGACGAACACCACGAACGCCTTGCTGCCATTGATGTCCTCGTCGATAGATCCGAGGAACACCCAACGACGACCCCGTTGGCTCAGGCCTTACTATTAAACTTCCGAAGCGCTTTTTTGTTAATGAAAATAACGTGCCTAGCAATTCATTTTTGAAAATAGCTTTTAATTAGCAAACATCCAAATTAACGGATAAATAATGTTTACCAGTGTCTTTATGTAATTTATATATAATTTAAAGTTTTAGTGTAAAAAGTTTAACAAAAAAAGAAGTAAAAGTAAAAAAAGAAAAAAAGAAATGGAGGATGACACATGGTACAAATCCTCCCCTTCATAGATAGCTCCACTCCCTCATTTTTCTAACACATTCCACTTAGTTACATAACGTCACATGGCGTAAGTACTCCCTTCATTGATAGCCCCACTCCTTTTTTCACTATGAATTTGTGAAACTAACATTTACATGTGGTGCATATGGCCTACAATTATTTATTCCAAACGATAAAATGATACTAATTTGACAAACATTGCTTAAGCCTTCGCTACAGTATTAATGATATTATAACATTTACATTTGGTGCATATGGCCTACAATCATTTATTCCAAACCATAGAATGATAGTTATGAAATGGGATTCCCTCAAGTTTTCCCAACTTGCCTAGTCAAGTTGGGAGGATCTTGACTATTGATTGAAAATTAAGGGCTAAGATTAAATAAGTATCATTGAATCTTGGCCCTTGATTTTCATCCAAAGGTCAAGATCCTCCCAACTTGACTAGTCAAGTTGAAGAAACTTGAGAGAATCCTCCTCCGATAGTTATTAATTGGGTTTTTTACTTGGAAAGTAACTCAATTTGTCACCTTTTACTTGATTGAGGGTCAAACAAAAAAAAGTCCTATGTTGAGGACAAAAACCGGCTAAAACACCTTTTTTGGGTCTATCATCAGGTAGCCAGTCATTTTTTTATTTTTATTTTTATTTTCAGATTAAAAAAAATGAAGTGGATAATCTGGGCAATTGACTTTTTACTACCACGTCGTATTCCAGTATAATAATCAAATTTTGGGGATAAAATTTAGGGAAAAATGTATAAAAAGGTAATCATTTTACACGAATTTCCTATTAAAGGTAACCTATTTTGTTTTCGTCTATTTAAAAAAACCATGTTTCCAAAAATTTCCTAATAAAGGGTATCTCGTTAGTTTTTGATAGACGACGACTGTTAAGTACCATGTCACAGATGCCATGTCATCGGTTTCCGGAAAATCACTTCCCAAGTAAAACGTAGCAACGAATACTATCTTTATTAACACTACAAGGGTGATGATAACCGGATGAAAGTTTACAAGTCAAGAGACTATGATTTATGTTTCTATTGCAATCTAAAATGCAACAATCTGATATCTTTCAGATAGAGTGTTCACGTGTATTTTATAAAGTGCCAAAAACCATAGGAACATAGCTGGTATTTATAGGACAAAATTACCCATTTTGATCAGCCATGAAAGGTCGTACCCTTTCAAACTAAAGATGAGGCTCGGTACGGTACCGAATCAGAAATGGCCAAATCCTTGAACTGAATACTCAACTGGAGTAATGTAGCGGTATTGGTTTTTTCAGTATGACCGAATTTAAGTGGGAAGGTGGAATTTTAAGATTGTTTTATTCGGGAAGGTGGAACTCTAGTATGTTAGACCATACAAAAGAAGAAACATATGGAATTTTACTTCTTTGTTTTTGGAGCTCTTGTAAAATATTATTTGCTAAAAATAGAGTATGGACCATACACTTACATCATAGAAACAGAGTATGGAGTGTGGACTATATGGGTTTTGCTAGAAACAGAGTATGGACTATACACGTACATTATAGAAACAGAGTATGGGGTATGAACCATATGGATCATAGACTTACATTTTTTGCCAATTCAATATCCATGTTCATCCATGTCTGTTTGACCAGGCACTAACGAACATATGTGTTTGTTCCATTCGATCATGCTATTTTGTGAGTAGGAACATTAGTTATTTTGAACAAATGTGATTAATGGTTGTGTATAGTATCTACTAGATTTTAGACCCGTGTTCGACACTGGACACGGGGTTTACAATATTATCAATATTAGATATTCATACATTTAATTCATAAAAACTTATAATTTTGAAAATATACGGTTCTAACTGTTATACTTTGCAAGTTGTAGTACAATAACGACATGTTCCTCACTGTCATTATTAGCTAATACATATTGATGGGATTGTTTGTCGTTGTCAATCCACAAGGCACATGCTACAATAATTTCTCTATTATATAATTTTTTTGAAACCAATTGTACTCATAATGTGATATTATTATGAAAGATTATTAAGAATTAAAATATAAACATACTTGTGATCCTGTAATTGACATTTAAGTATATGTGTTTGATCATGATACGACCCATAACATGAATATGTTTATTTTCAATCACTTTCCTATGATAATTAGATAACAATTAGGATTGTTTTCATATTGTTTGATAACAATTAGGACTTTTGATTTGAGTGACAATTGTAATTTTAAATAATTAAATATAAATACTTTTTGTAACGTTTTTAAAAAATTTAAGAAAAAAATTCTCAAATTGATGGCTACAAATAAATAAAAATTAAATATTTAGGGTTAAAAAGTGTAAATTATTGATGGAAAACAAAAAAGTGTAAATTAATGAGACTTTTTCTACAAAATAATATAAATACCAATATAATAATATATCTGGATAATGATTATTAGGATTTTTAATTTATAGTTAATCTAAATGATGACATAAGCGAGAATTAATTTGATAAAATTGAGCGATTTGATTGGTTAATAAGTTATTAGTTCAACTGTCTTATAGTATATATTAAGATTTCAACCATCAAAACTCTTAATGATAATCACGATAACCCACCAAATTTGATTCTTCCTATGACTCAATCTGAATATGAGATGTGATCGGTTTACACTTTTAACAACCCTGTTTCTAGGATTGTGTTAGTCAAAGTCAACTACCACATCAGCAAAACTGATGACGTGGCATAGGTGAAGTGGCACTTAACACGCGTCGTCTGTTAAAAACTAATAAGATACCCTTTATTAGGAAATTTTTAGAAATCAAGTCCTTTAAATAGACGAAAACAAAATAGGTTACCTTTAATAGGAAATTTGTGTAAAAAGATTACATTTTTATAGATTTTTCCCTAAAATTTATGGTGAATAAAGGCAAGAGAAGAAACCTCTTTCTTTCTTATCTTCTTCTTCTTCTTCTCCATTGAAGCTCAAACTCATATATACTGCTTTCCTTTTCGACGATAATGGCGTCAATGGCGCTCGCCGTGACATCGATTTCGATCACTTCTTTACACTCTTTTTCACCATAAAACTTAAAATAAAGATTACACCTTCAATTCTTCGAATTAAGTCACGAAAATCTTACCAAAACATTCATAAAAGAATTCCGAACAAACCTTGACCAATAATTAAACTGATCTATGGTAGCAAAACACTCGCCGGAAAATGTGAAACCCTCGTCGGAAAACTTAAAATTCGGATAACTCATATGTATCTTCGAATTAATGCATGAAACCACCACCAAACTGTTCAAAACATGATTCCGCACAAACCCTAGGTGAAAGAAATCTGAAATAAAGTTCGCCGGAAAATAAGACACCTCGCCAGAAATTCAACCGTCAACAAAAATCAATAAATCGGAAAACTAAATACATCAAACTGATCAGCTTTTCACCGTGAGTAAAACTTGATAATTTTCTGATTGATTCGATCAACAACAAGGAGGAATCTGAAGAGAGAAGTTTGAAGCAAAAAGATGTTATTTCTTTTTCACTTGCAGCTTCCATTTCTTCTCCCTCTGTCTCTCTCCCTTTTCTAATGATGATGATGAATAACGAAGATGATGATGATGATGATGATGATGATGATGATTTTGCCTTTTGATTTGCCTTCAGGTGTATATATATATGCAAATGATATTCTGGAAAATATACCAGATCGAATAGATACTGCAAATGATATTCTGAAAAAGTGGGGTCCACTTGAATATTAAAATTTATAACCGGGTAAAAATGTTACTTAGCCGGTAAAAACCCAACAAAGGTGTTTTAGCCGGTTTTTGTCCCAACATAGGACTCTTTTTTGTTCGATGCTCTATAAAGTAAAAGATGACAAGTTGAGGTACTTTCCAAGTAAAAAGCCCTTATTAATTTGACAAACGTTGCTAGCTTAAGCCTTCGCTTCAGTATCAGTGATATTACAAGCATCTTTGTATTAGTTAATATTTTAAAGATGGTGCCATGGTGGTGATGCATAACCGTTTAAAATCAAAAAATTAAAAAGGAAAACTGACGGATTGGTCGGTTTATAATAAAAAAATTATAAATACCAAATTATTAGCTGGTATAAAGTTGGACATATTTAATATCTAGATTTAAAATTTCTAAAGATACGATACCTAAGTCACCAAGCTATTTAATATTTATATTTTCAAAATACTTTGTGTTTCATTTTAAGTATGAGTGAAACTTTTGCAATTTGGTATTACTAAAAGCTTTTATATATAAATGTCAAAAGTATAATAACCATTTAACCGGACCAAACCAAACCGGTTAATTGGTTTTGGTTGGTTTGGTATAACAATTTGGACGGGTTGGTTTGAAAAATGTTAAACCGTTTACATTGGTTTGGTTGAGATCTTTAGCAAAAATCGGCGAAATCGGACCACGTACATCCATAATGGATACATACCTTACATAAAACATGTACCTTGTCAAAAAACAGTTGTTAATGGTATCCGGCTATAAATGATGCATCTATTACGTCTATTACCTCTTTCACTGGAAATCTGTGAAGCTAACATGTACATGTGATGCGTATAATGAAGGTCAGTCCAACTGGTCAGAGACACTCCGGTTTTACCCAAGGTCTTGAGTTCGATCCTTAGGGATGACAAAATCTTGGAGTTTTTCCCTCTGAATACTTGTAATGGCCCATGGTCAATATCTTGTTGTCTAAGGTACATATAAGGCTTCACCATTATACGGTGAGGTTTCCCCGATGTCGTATACCGACTAAATGTTAGGAAAAAAAAAGAAAAAAAACATGTGATGCGTATGGATGTTTAAAACCGGATAATCAAATCTGAATGCTTGGATAGTGGATTTTCCAACATTTAATTTTCAAACGGAAAATGACTAATTATCTTAATAAAATAGCCTAAAAATCCTCCTAACACTATAAGAAGGTGACATGTGGTATCCACTAAGGGCGCGTTTGGTTCACAAAATGTTTTTGGAATGAATGGAATTTTTCGAAGGAATTGGAATCTGAAGGAATGAAATTTGACGGAATGTTTTTGATTTTTTAGAATTCAAGTAATGGAAGGAATGAAATTCCTTCCTCCATCCCTATGGAATGGAGATTTCATCAAATGATGGAATGTTTACATTCCTACGGAATGAGATTACTTCTTCTTTGAACAACCAAATGCACTAAGGAATGGAATTCAATCAATTCCATCAGATTCCATCAAATTATGTGAAACAAACGCGACCTAATTCTTTTTCCTAATCTTGCCCCTGATTTTTCCACACGTAATCGTCCAATAGTTAAGAAAATTTTTAAGCTATTTTGTTCGAAAGATTAATCATTTTCCATTTTCAAGCATTCAAAACCACTACAACTTATTTCGTTGATCCATTTTAACAATTCTTTTTCTTTGTTTTGTTTTTACCCATCTACAAAACTATATAAATAAATTACTATTTAATCATTCTATTCACGATTATGCTAGAGCTATCCATACTTTTTTATAAAAATTACCACACCTCCCATTTTTAAAAATAGTTATATAATAGTTACATACGAAATTAATAAATTACTCTTAATAAACACATATTATGTAAAGAATTTTTATAAAATATCAAATTTGTTCTTAATGAATTAATTTGCACTCTAAACCTTTATATTAATAATTAACACTTTAAGCCCTTATCTTCTAAAAATTTTCTCTATCGCAATTATATCAACCTGCATCATTTGACACCGCTACCACCACCAATAGTACCATCACCGATACCACTAAATTGCCTTTCCCACCACTGTCGCCGCATTGCGCGGGTACCATGCTTGTTTATTTATAAACACTATACAACTCCATTCAACAACAAAAGTTCGTTACTAACAACACAATGGACTACACGTTTCGATACTCCAGTACAGAAGATCTAGAAAGGCTTGATAGATTGTTATTTTGATTCCGATGATAATGAATTTTCAGGAATTTTGCATAAAATCCAACTCGCGGTCCAACAATGTAGGCCCCTACATAAACAGGAATTTCTAGAAGAAGAAGATGAAGACCCATGAAAAACACGTTCTAAAACGATGTATATTGATAGGGAAGTGATATTAGTACCACTTATTTTGATAGATTTACCATAACTGTGCAATACTGGTTTGTACAGTCAGTTGTAAAACTTGTACGTTGTGGTACATCCATCAAAAGTCATGGTACGAATATCATTTCTCATATCGATAAGGGGGTGCCTTTCAATAAACAAATGACATGATTAAATAAACAAATCTAAAACACATTTAACCATGTCATTCATTAACTTTAGTTGCTCAAATCTTGGAATTTATTCTACCATCACTTCTATACGCATTATGATCTATCATTTTTTTTACTTCTTTTCATAACGTTTTTTTGACGATTCCAATCTAATCACTTATATCCTTGTCATCTGTAATTTAATCAAATTATACTTAGCTATCTATCAATTACGTTAGGAAAATTCATATTTGCATTCAACATAAATCTGTAGTTCGGTTCGTCTGTTTTCGCAATAAAGTTACATACCTCACCGTACCCAAGATTAATATTATTTTATAAAATTTTTAATATTATATAGAAAATTTTTAATAAGTATTATATAAATATTATATATAAAAATTTAAAAAGTTTTATATATAATTTTTAAAAATATTATTTTTTAAAAATTTTAAACATTATATAGAAAACTTTTTTAAAATATTCTATAAATATTATTTATAAAATTTTTAAAAATTTTATATATAAATTTTTAAAATTATTTTATAAAAATTTTAATAATACATATAAATTTTCAAAAATATTAAAAAATATTAATTACAAAATAAAATTAATATTTAAAATTTTATAAATATTTATAAAAAATTATAAAATTTATTACTATTTAATAAAACAACTTTCTTATTAAAAAACTTATTATTATTATAAGAAAATATTATTTTATAAAAAATTTATAATATTTTATTTAAACTTTTTTATTTTGTAAAAAGTATTAATATTACTAATTAAAAATATATTTTTTAACTTTTATTATTACTATTATAATTAATATTATGAATTCCATTCAATTCCAGTCAACCAAACACAAAAATATTATAATTTAATCAAATTCCAATTTCATTATATTTCAATCCATTCAGATTCTAATTCAATCAAATTCTAATTCCTTTAACAGATTTCAATTTCTTCAAGAAAAAATTTTGCGAACCAAACACCCCCTTAAAGTATTTGTATCATTCTTTTATATTAATTTCAATTACTAGTTATTTATTAACTTAACTTTTTTTTTTTTTTTTTTTTTTAGTATTGCAACTATGTGATTTACCTACTCGTTATACCCAAGTTTAATTTATTATTTTATAAAATTCATAAATAAATTTTCTCTAACACCTTCAAGTTTTCTTAATCCAAACATTTGAAATGACTTTTTCTACAATAACTTATAATAAAAAATTTTTCCCCACTTATTCTAATAACATCCGACATTTATCCGTCCCCTATAACTTCTACAATTTACCGGCGCCGTCGCCACCGCCGCCGCTCACCACCACCACCTGTCATCGTCCCCGCCATTACATCATCATCACCGCCGTAACGCACGGGTATCTTTCTCTCGTTATGTGATATATAATTGTTTTTAATATAATTCTAAATCAATGATATGAAAACTACTTAGTTATACCAACAAAATCCTCCATAACGTAGACACACCCACATGGCCACATTTATATTTACAGGTTACATAAATAGCATCCAATGTGATTTACATCATTGATATTCGTCATACGGGTTTAATCTTTTTTAATAAAACTTAGAAACCTACCTAAACATTTAACTTCTACAATTTGTTTTCCTTAATTGGTGAACTCGGCCGCACATCGCATGTAAAACAAAATCAAATTTTGATCTTTCATCCAATGAAATCTTGGTCCAAGTATTTTCCCTGGGCATTGAGCAAGTCTACAACTTTTTACTTTTTGGTATTTTTTTTAACAGCGAGTTAATAGTTAGCATTCGAAACACCACATTCATTTTCAGTTGGATAGTATATGGAGCTCGAGCCATCCATGCTTGACATAGAACTTAGAACTCTCGAAACCCCCTTAATAATCCACCCCTACATTGAAAGTTCACCACACGAGCTCACGAATTTTTGCAAGTTGAACGTATGCTTTTACGAGTAATTTTCTAATATGTCAAACCTATTTAGTTTGGGTCTTGGTTTGTAACTTTGGTTTTCGAAAACTCTTACACTATCAAGTATCATCATCATAGGTGATTAATAAAACTTTAAAATGAATAACCATATCTTCACACTATTTTACATTTACCAATATTCGTACATCGTTATAGTGTGGTTGCATGCTTCATTAAAGACATTTCCGCATGATAGGCAAAAAATTTTAAAACAAAATGTTGCAACTTTAACCCATTATTTTTATAAAAGAAATCTATAGTTATTCCTTGTTGCATCTCTACATGTTGTACAAATGTACAGTATACCCCCTATACACGAAAGATATATCAATGACAATGGAATTATAGGCTGGTGATCCACATCCATTGTTATTTTATATGTTCTGAGTGAACCATGCACATACATTGCATCTTCGGCATAATTTGGTTACATCGTACCGATTTTGGTTGCATAAGACATAAATTGAAATTTTACCATGAATTTTAAAAAAAAAATTATTAAGTTTTTTAATTTTGTCCCATTTTAGATTTGTTTTTCATAAGTTTTTTAATTTTGCCTCTTCTTAAATGTTTTCCTAGTACCGCCTCTTACTACCAGTTCCTTCATCGAAGCTAATCGATGCACCAAATGTGGCAAGATATTTCTGGTGAGCTCGATGCGATATAGTACTAGTCATTTAGAAATGACCTTGGGTTTAGCCTAATCATCGTGCTAGAGTAATTTCTTCAATTATGATTGTAAGAAATTGAGAATGCCAATTAATCATGCTCTAACTTGAAATTGTATTTTATATATCTACTAATCACTCACCAGAAAATAGCAGCTATAGAACTATACAGTATATTTGACAATGGAATTGTAAACTTTATTCACTTTAGTATGATCACAACAATCTGCACATGTTTATACTGTGATGATTTTACTTACTGAATTTACACATGTTTGACTTTGACTACAAACGTTACCTTCTTTGGAAGTTCAGTTTTGCTATACAATAAGCAAATAGAGCAGCAAGAACGATAGGCCATAATGCAAGAAGAACAAAAACGAGCGGTAACTGTTCATGGTGATACCCAAAGTAATCTCTTAAGAAGTCTTCAACGGATATAGGCTCCCCAAAACCTATGATCTTCGTCTTCACATCACCAAATTGAGAAGTAAGCATTGCATTGAGCGACCACGAAGTAGGAGTTAGATAGTACAACCATAACCACCACTTAGGAATTTTCTGCAGGATATAAGATTAAAAAACGTAAGTTTCACGAAATCGTTTTTCAAACTTATAAAAAAATCTGCGTTTGGATTTTGTTTCTTCACGTACATATACTCTTTTTTTTCAAAAGCAAGTTAATATTACATCCAACCACATGAAAATGAATTCATATACAACTTCATTTCACATATATATAACCAACGATCCGAAATCAACAAGACTGTGAGTCAGCCCAACCTGATCCATACTATCTTTTTTAAATACTATCTTTTTATTCATGATCAATATCTAAAATATCAGGGAGGAGTCAGCATGGACTTACCGGTTTAGGAATTAGATATCCGGCAAACAAGTTAAATAGCGTGTAAAATGCAGATTGTAGAATAGCAGCTACTGGAAAGCTTGGTGTTATAGCAACAAGCAGCATTCCCAAATAGGTGAAGTACATCAATGTGCACAAGAATGCATAAAAGTACCAGAAAATCTTGTAGGCTGACCAATCAAATCCGATCATAGGATACGTAATGCAGACAAATGCAAGTGCTTGGGCAAAGAGATAAGGAAACTCGATTGTCACCTACACGATTAAATCAGAACATATTATCTTTATACAATCTGCATATGTTGTTTGTCAATATAAAAAAGAGAAACACATATGTTGATTACTTTGTAATTTCTAACAACCTAGGCTACAATTCTGGATTTGGACTTATTGTAAAAACCTTATGAAAACACAAAATACGCCGGTTGGGTAAGGGGCTGGGTCTCCCACAAACACTTTTTATTCTATTTTATTCCAATTTTTTCCCAAGGAATAGTTAATGCATCAGATATGACTTACACTAATGATCTATATATGTGAATTGCTGACTTTTGAGGTGGTGTGGATTAATATTATCACTACATTATGGGTCTCGCTTGACATGTCTAAACCGTTTGAACTGTCCCTTTTGAACTAAACATTTGATTTGACTCATTTGACATAATACTTGATCGAAAGAACGATTTTATACTATACCTGTGCAAAAGCATAAGCCCATGATGCATACATCCCAGAAAACCTTTCTCGATACAGAACAGTTCTCTCCATGGAGACGTGTGGTATAACTGAAGAGCAGTTGTTTATGCCACTGAAAAGTACAGCAGAGTAGATCGATCCAAGGATATTGAATAAACTCTGTGGGCTATCTCTGTAATTTGGAAGGATACATATATTAGCCAATTTGACAGTTTGAAGGCAATACGAGGGTATTGACATTTCAATAACTCTTGCCAAAAACATGAATGATTTATTAGTCATCCATAATGGTCATTTATCATTACAGTTTACAATTTGTAGCTAACATGTCTGAGGTCATCCATAATGGTAATTTATCATTAAAGTTTAAGTTGGCCGTGCACGTTACGATGAAGCAACTAAGGCACCATATAGCCAACTGCAAATACTGCGTACTTTAGAAGAGGTTAAAGGTTTTACCCTACCCTGCAAGACCATCATTGTTGGAGTCTATAGGCTAAAAGAAACGCAAGAACCACATAATTTGTATGTGTACTTTAAACTTACAGGTTTCTTCCTTGGTTCCAAAAGAGTAATCCAAATATAAATGATGCGACGAGCATATGCATGGAGCGCATCAAGTTGTATGAAGGACTTCTCCAATATGACAAGCGTTGTTTCCATAGGCAGGCCTTGAACTGGCTCCAACCATTTTGCGCGAATCGTGATGGAAAAGACAACTCGTTTGAATCAGCAGGTGGTTTACTTAATGTTTCAACAAGGTCTTTGTTTCTCCTAACATAATAGACAACACATGAAAATAGTCAAAAACATATCTCATGCTCAAATTCTTTAACGCAGATAATTGGAAAGCAAGAGTTAAACTTGTTTGAAATGGTCTGGTACAATAATACAGAATCCCATAAAATCATTTCAGTTTAATCAATCCTATAATTAGATATACTTCTGCAGGAGCAGGGCAGAGACATGTCCTTGTGTCTCAGAGTTGACCAGTATGCGATGATACTCTTTCACCAACGCCCCGATACCCAAGAGGTTGAATTAAAGAATATATTCATTGTTTTGACTTTTGATATGTGATCACCACAAGACTTTAAGATCATATTCACTATGGAATTTGATGGAATTTGTGTTTTTACAGAACTACAGGCCAACAATTTGATTAAATAAGATTGGTTTCAGTCCTTTTGGAGGGGTAGCTTACTTATACAAAGTGGAAGTGGAATATATTTGTCCAAAATCGATTCCTAGTTCGGCTTCCATTGAAGATGAAGTAACCTCTAACATCCACGTTGCTGGATTATAGTTGTCTCTAATCTTTGGAACCCCAGAAATGTTCTGCTTCAATGTCATTTCATGTCAACATAAGATAACAGTTGTTTTAACTAAGATAGACGAGTTTTCTATCATGAGTAAAAAGAAATCATGCTCAATAATGAAAGAGGGATGATCTGCTCAGAAGTCAACTAACCTCAAAGTATTCAATGACCCTACTTGAACTGTGACCCAGTGGCCCGCAGTAAATTAGCCGTCCACCATTTTTCAACAGGATTAACTGCAGATGATGGATGGGGCATTATATGAGAACCCTTTATGTCAAACTAAAGAAAAAGTTTAGCATACAGGAATTACCTCATCAAAGGCCTCAAATATGTCGATGCTTGGTTGGTGAATGGTGCAGACAATTGTTCTGCCCGTATCAACAATATTTTTGACAGCCCGCATGACAATGGCAGCTGATCTGGCATCCAGACCAGTTGTAGGTTCATCCATGAAAATAATGGAGGGATTAGCAACAACTTCCACAGCAATTGTGAGCCGCTTACGTTGTTCTGTTGACAGGCCATTAACCCCAGGAATGCCAACCAAGGCATCTTTTATGTCATAAAGCTCAACTGTTTCCAGGATTTCTTCTATGAATCTCTGTACATGCCAAAGGAAAAGATGGTTTACACTTTACAGCAACCAAAAATTTATTTCTCAAATAATGTCTATAAAATATTTATAAATATATATCATACATATTTGGTTTTAGAATCGATTCCAGGATGAAGACGGAGCCAAGCAGAAAATAACACTGATTCTTCAACTGTAATTTGGGGAGAGTGTATATCAGTTTGCTCACAGTAACCCGAAATCCTAGCAAAGGTATCTTGCACTTTAGGATATCCACCAATCTTAATCTCTCCTTCAACCACGCCACTGGTTTTCCTTCCAGAAAGAACATCAAGAAGTGTCGTTTTCCCAGCACCACTTACACCCATCAATGCTGTAAGAACACCAGGCCTAAAAGCCCCCGTGATATCATGAAGTAATTGAAGTCTTTTCCCGGTGAAGCCATGCAATCTCATTTCCTGACCGAACAATAATTGATAACATAATCCGAAAAGTAGACATTTAGCAGTTAATAGTTGAATAAGATAACAGTATTGACCAATTACCGCTGGGGGCTCAACATGGTAATGTAAGTCTTGAAAAGTAACAGTTAGTGGTTCAAAAGGTAACACCATCTTTCCTGAAACATAAGATCATGAATAAGTCTTTATTGATGAAGGACAAAAACTCTTTAATTTGAAATCATATTTTCAAACAGTGAGAGTAAGCCCGTTTTTGATACAGAAGAGGAAGTCACGATAATGCACGCATATACGATAAGA
This sequence comes from Erigeron canadensis, assembly GCF_010389155.1. NCBI lineage: Eukaryota > Viridiplantae > Streptophyta > Magnoliopsida > Asterales > Asteraceae > Erigeron > Erigeron canadensis. The sequence goes on along the minus strand of NC_057763.1, from coordinate 25,042,744 downwards.
AAGTTAAACAGAAGTTCAATATAGAAAAATGAAAATTCTAACCTTCATAAGACTCGGGGACAAAAGTAACAGAATCTTTAGTTGTTTTGTCATTGTTAGTCTGGTTTTTGGATACTTCACTTCCGTTTACTGGAATTAGCTTTTCCTTTGAAATAATGGTACGGGTACCAGGAGCTGAAGCATTAAATAGCATGATTAATTAGTAATGACAATATGGCATTCTATGTTCAAAGTTGACATTATACTATTAAGAGTATGAAGTTACCCTTCAAGTAGCTTAAAGCCATGATGAAGCCTATGTTGAATAGCAGTGCAAAACCGAACAAGGCACCAAGTGATATCCAGAAATAAGATCCATCAAAATCTAATCCACGGCTTTGAAGAATTTGTATCCCTATGGTTGTGTTCATAGATGTCGCCTGATTTTAAAATTTAAGAGCATAATACTAAGGTAAGCCCCACGTTTAAGATGTTCAAAAGTCGAATAAGGCTTCTATCGAATTACCTTGTTCCACCTGGGAGAAAGAAACTCATTCAGTGAAAGGCCTATTTCTCCATATGACAATGGAAAAGCCCAAAATCCCCACTTTAACCAAGCTGGCATTGTATCTGCAAAACGAATTCCGGATCCCTAGTTAAATCTGAATGTCTTTGCAGGTCTATCTATGAAAAATAAATCAAATATACGAGGAACTTACTGTATGGTAAAAGGAAGCCACCAAACGATAACAGAAACAATATTGATATACTGCCTGCAGTTGTAGAAGCAACCACTGTTCTGAAAACTGAGGCAAAGAATCCGAACATGGATACTGACATAAAGTGCACCGCAAATAATAGCACTAGCTGACGGAAGAACCTACAAAACACATGCAAAATGACATATATTCAGAAAGAAACCTTCACATTTGCTCATTAATATATATACTGTATGTTTTTAAGAGAAAGTCACCTATCAAAGAGACCAACGAATTAGTTTATAAGATGCTTACCTCCCTGGTTCAGGGCTATATCCAATAACATAATAGGTGAGAGATGTCCAAATAATGGACACAAACACTGAAACGGGAATCTTAAGAAGTGATGCAGGAATTCCATATGCCCAAGCAGGGTAGAAGTACATATCCCTCTGTTTATAGAAAACTGGAAGTCTTGCAACCGTCATTGACAACTCTGGAAACCCATCAACTAGAAGTATAACGAGCGCATAAAAGAGTGAACCAAGATAATAATTTGCATCGATGGCATTAACCTCCAATTTGGTTCGGAAAAATACAGTCATTGTGATTATTGCAATTATGAATAGCTGCATAGAAGAAACTTACATAAGTAGACGTATTGAGCAAAAACATATTGCCAAAAATACAGTCATTAATTGTACCTGGACGAACTTGAAGATGTATATAAAGGAATTTCTCTTCATGAGAAGAATCTCCCGAGACATGCAAGCCTTAAAAAGTTCCCACTTAGAAAGAGAATACACATCAAAGGACATCGCATTTTCATGGTTCGGCAATCTTGTGAATTGTTTCGAGATATCCTCATTTAACTCTTTTCCCAGATAAGATTCCTTAAATTTCATGGATAACGTGTTTACTGTGACATATTTATATGCTTGTTCAGTTCGGTACCAATATTTTTCTTGATCTTTTTTTGAGACAACCTGCGAATCAGTTTTTATTACATGAAAACTCACTGCTTGATCTTTGATAAAAATAGAACATTTTGTTTTTGCAAGAAACACATTTTAATGTGATGGTGACATTACCTCTTGTAGGAAGTCAGCTACACCTTTCCTCTCGGGGCACTTAAAACCAAGATTTTCAAAATACTCTAAAACATTACTGCGTGGCCCATGATAAACTATCATCCCTTCAGCCATCAGCATAATGTCATCAAAGAGATCAAAGGCTTCCGGTGATGGCTGAAGAAGTGAAATGAGTACAGAAGCATCTGTTATATGTGACAACTGCTGCAGGCAAGCAATTATCTGATACGTAGTCGAGCTGTCTAGCCCATTTGATATTTCATCCATAAATAATGCTTTTGTGGGACCAACAATCATCTCCCCTGCAAAGTAACATAGAAGTTAGATTCTGTTTACATGAAGCTAACAGTTAGAAGTTTACTGGCTTATTGATATAGTAGACAATAAATATATGCAAAACTTACCTGTAGTCAACCTTTTCTTTTGACCACCGGAGATTCCTCTCCTCATGGCATCCCCAAACATTGTGTCAGCACATATGTCAAGGCCTAGAATCTGGAATTACATGAAAATAGTGAGAACATATGATCCATTTAAACACGAAATAACATATAACATCACAGTGGCAGAGAGATCTACCTTAAGAATGTAGTTTGTCTGAAGAGTTGTCTTTTGTCCTTCAATGGAAATTGCCTGTGATAAATCACATGGTTCATTATGACAATCAATATCACCAACTGAAAATATGTATTACTGTCGATGATGGAAAAAGCTTCATTTTGATGTAAACACTGCAAGCTTTTATTAATAGATAACTATAAACGTATTCTCGACAAAAATCTGATTTCAACATCTTATCTTGATCTAAGTGTTCTATTCGTAACTTCAAAAGCCATTTTGATATCTTAACTCGGGATAAGACCCTGTTACCATTTACCAAAGGTCCATTCACTTTTATGGGTAGGCAAACTATACCGTAAGTACTATATAATTAGTGAAGTATCAAATGATGTCCTACAATAACAGTGAAACCATACACAAAGTTATTATGGCAAACAAGCATAGTGAAAAATGACTTCCAATCGCCATATGCAGAGATGGAGACGCATAGTTAAACTTTGCAAATCAGACGACATAAGTTGAGAAAAGATTGGTTTACCTTCATGAAAGTGTCGACATCTGGATCTGGAATAATACCCCCTTCTTTCTCCCTCTTATTAACCTCAATCATCATCTCTTTACAATGATTTCACATTAAAACATTATTCTTTGGAATGGAACACAAAAATATAAGGTGTTTGTTGTGTGCATGGAGTAAGTAATCGGGCATACCTGCACGGCTTCCAGTACCCTGACAGCAGGATGAAAAATCAAGTGTTTCTCTCACAGTCATTTCAGGAATATGCAAATCATCTTGGCTAATATATGCAGAAGTTTTCTGAGGGACAAATTCTTCTAGTTTGTACCCGTTGTAAGAAATTTCACCACTAATCTGTTTTAAATAATGAACCATTAGTGAGTGAAACTAGTTTGAAGGTAATACCTCTGAACTACAAACCAGAATGATCATATCTCCGATCAATTTCATTTAAAAATGAAACACATCATTGATCACAGAGAAGGGGTCAATATATTAGTCACACAATTCTTTTGTATGGATATATAATGCTTATGACAATCCAGAAGAAGGGAAATCCGAAACCTTAAGAGATTTGTTTAGGTTTCCTGAGAGTGCTTTTAGTAAAGACGTCTTCCCGCATCCTGGAGGACCAAGAAGTAGAGTCATCCTGTAAAACAATATAAAAGTATCTGATTAGGACTGGAACATGACTCCTACTAAATGCAGAAGAGATGGACAGCATTGTAATCCTACCTTCCCGGCTTAATAACACCACTGATATTGTTCAAGATGCATATCTTAGCCCGTTTGGACTTGAAACCAGGTATCATGACAAGGTGCTGTTAGAGAAAAACAAAGAAGTTAGAATTCTGTAAGAACACTAATACGGCGAGGAAGATATCACCATCACCAGACTGAAAACCGTGTCACCAGATTCTTTTACTCATTACGATGTCATATCATGTAAATTAACAGTCCCGGTTAAATACTTACCGAAAGCATACTTTGCAAAGAGTTCCAGAGAGTTGGAAGGGGCTTGCCATGAACAATTTCACACTCAGCTTCCACATAAAGATTCTTATATCGTACTTCCACAGATGGCAGCTGAACACCAACTCTGATAAAAACATATGGAATTTTAAGGAAAATCTCAATTTACATCAGAACCAAAAAAAAACAGGGGACACGCTCAAACATATCTTGTATAAATTTAAATAATGGTGTACAATTAGTTGAACATATTGAAACAGCAAAGGACACCTTACTTGTCTGTTCGTTTTCTCAGTTTCTGTAACAGCTGCAGGTTGTCATTTTCAATGTGTTTGATGAGCTTCTCAATAAACATGTGCCTCTCGGGAGGAAGGAGCTTTGTGACATCAACCACCTTTTTTCTTTTAACATCATCTCCATCTTCTTCATCGAACAAAGATGATCTCAAACGTTCAAAGGTTGGTAATCTATCGATTGCAGCCCACTCTAGAAGTAGTTTCTCGTCTGTCTTATCATGATTGTTCACATAATCTAAATCTGCATTAGCACGCAAACTAGTTGTGTGGCGAAGCAAAGATCTTAAACTTCTTCTCAACTCATTTCTCATTAACAGAATTTCGTCAGAACCAACTAGTTGAGCCATATTAAATGGCTTTTTACTTTCAACGACACCAATATATCTACAGAGCAGTTTACACACACATAATTTTCATGCATATATACACAACACATATAAAGGGACTTTCTTTCTTCATATGACGTGACTGTAATGCACATACATTATCAAATCCGTAAGTTGATAATACTTCTTAAAAGGAGATAACATAACTTATTGGTTTAAAACAACTGTCTGTTAAGATAGAATAATGAGATTTCATATGATGGAGAGAGTTCAACCAACTATATTCTCAATAATCCTGCCAGACTAAGAAAGAACAATTACAAGTGTTATAAATAATCCAAAGTTAGAAAACTAATCTAGTTGACTTTCTTTTATTATAACTAATTAACAAGTGTCAATACTCCACAGAATTGTTGGTATACAAAAACATCTCAACATCTATGCCTGCAGAGTCAAAAATCGAGGTCTAGATACACATTTAGCTCTAAACTCCGACAGAAAAAACAATAAAAGATATTAGAACCACGATAGCAGCATAAATGTTACGCTTCATTCAATCTCAGAGAAAACAGAACTTAGTATAACAATATGGAGTGCACGAATACACAAATGCGTGTACAAGATTCCTATGTCTACATCATAGACTCCATGACAGAATATAATTAAGCATGATCTCATTAAAGTAAAGTAAAGTTGACTGTGTATTACAAATAATTAGTGTTGTCAACAGATATATGATTGAGACACAAAATTGGAGTTGCCCGTGTTACACCATCCATACGTCATTACGTCTCAATCAAATAAAAAGGTCCCGAATGTCCATAACAATTCCCACAGTTCTGTACTCTGAAGTAAGTTTAGTGTCTGCTCTCTGACAAATAGAAACTATATATATATTGCTGAACAGGTAACTTACGAACAATCAAACTGCGTTTCCAGAACAACAAAACGAAATAACGATGAAATCTACTTGGCTTAAATACTATAAATTATGCCAGTTCACAATATTCTTTTCGCATTTCGTTGTTTCTCCAACTACTAAGACGACTTCCAAAACATAAATTAGTCAAATGCCAATGGCCAATACTAAATAATATCTATAGAATGCAAAGGCAACATATATTACAATAAGCCACACAATTATGTAGATTTTTTTTTTATTATTCAAAAGTTTGTTACAGAATAACGAACCATTTCCTTCATCCCAAGAAAAAAAAAAATAGATATCACTTCTTTTTTCTTTTGTTTCTATAAATTGTTACAATGTGGATTGGTTCATGCTCTGAAGAGATTGATTATAATCCAAACTTTCATTACTACATGATATAAATTTATTGAAAGATTTATAAAGTTTTTCCATTATGGGCAACCAACCAACTCCGGCGCTTGCTCTTTTTTTCGGCATTAAGCCATTAGAGAGGCGTGATGATTTTCGGTGTGATGTAAGCAAAGTGATTAGTGACCGTGATATTATGTATATGATTTTTGCTTTTTTCCTTATTAAGACCAATAAGTTAGGGCGTGTTGGTTACTGAATTAATTAATTGACTGAATTGATAGGTAATATATGTATGGATTAAGTTAGTACAATTGTTTTTTGTTTTTTAAAGTCAAGTAAACAACTACTTTTGATGACTTAATGGATTAGTATGTTTAATTAAGATGACTTAATTTATAAAGTGCTAAACAAACACTACCTTACTTTCACATGAATTTACAATCGTCTTGTTTATTGTCTGCCTAGTGATTACTTATAGGTACAGCATTTTTAATTTTGTCATGACTTAATTTATTATGTTTTAAACAAACACCACCTTACTTTCACATGAATCTACATGTGTCATGTTTATTGTCTGCCTAGTAATTACTTATAGGTAAGTTTCATTCCCATTTGACATTTTGACCTATCTTGAGTATCCATTTTAGAACCCCATATATTATTGGAAATTAAAAACTATGGCTTACTAGAAATCTTTAGCCTATTTAGTATTGTTTTTATCACCTATTAAATTATGTAATTTCTTTATTTATATTGCAACTAGTATTTTTACCCGCGTTTTGCTATGGATTTTGTCATGTTAACAAATAATAAACTTAGTGTATGTAAACGACATTTTAGATGCCAAATTATAAGTTTTGTTTGATGATAGTTACAAAATACATCATGGTCTATCACATTACCAAGTTATACTTTGTTTGATGATAGATATGGTTACAAAGCATGAAGAATGTCAAAAGGGCTAAAATAGCAAAGATAAGACAATGTACATGCAGGAAAAGAAAAACAAATATACTTGTATTATTAGAAAGAGATAAAGTTAGTGGCCATAATCAAATGACTAAAAGTTATGTGGCCAAAATAAATGACTAAAAATTATGTGGCCAAAATTAAAAAAAAAACCCAAAATTTATTAGAGTTTGTTATATACATATAATGATACATGTGATATTTATTAAAAAAAAAAAATTTCCAATGTATATGCAGATTGTTATTACTAAGTTTAAAGATTTATATGGTACTTATTGACTTTTTTTTTCCTCATTTAACACTCATAAGTATACTAACCATATTGTTTGCCCTTTTTATATATAACAAGTTACATTGTTTCCACATATACTAAACATCGAGTAATGTTTTACAAAGACGATTTCAATATGTGTAGAATTGTAGTTGAAAAAACTTTTATGTTACATAGCACTTTTACGTTAGTTCCTTTTGACATTGAACATATCTATTTTATATTATGTATAGTAAAATAATCCAAAATGAAAATATTCTAACAAGTTACTTAAGTGTTGCATTAAATTTGGGTTGATACACACATTTATGTTGTTCCTAGAAATATAGATGTATCTTCAATTGGATTGGTCCATATATTTAAGTTAGTTTTGCACACATATTTAAGTTGTTGGAGTTGGGTTGGTTTCACATTTAAGTTGAGTTTGTACACATATTTAAGTTGTTGCTGGAGATATAGACGTATGCAATTGGTTGGGTTAGTATTCATATTCAAGTTAGGTTTGTATGCATAGTTAATTTATGGTTAGAAATATAGATGAATGCATAATCGGATTTGTACACACATTTAAGTTGAGTTGGTACACACATTTAAGTTGGGACTATGTGTAGTACATAATTGGGCTAGCTAGTTATATCAGTTAATTTGGATTAATCTTTTATGAATTTGTATTATAGCTACCCACTTTGCTAACTGAATCGAATCGAGTTTCACTAATTTTAGGCTTTTTCGTTTAACTTGTACAAATATTCAAATATGCGTTTGAGCTCAAACTGGAGCTCTACTTGGCTCGTATTTTTTGAGCTCAATATTCTTATTTCTTTTTCAAAATTTATTTAATTATATTTCAAGATCTTGAATTCAATAAACTTGTCAAATAACTTGAACTCGAACTTGAATAATCTCAAGTTTGCTCATGTATAAACAAATCTTATGTTTACATAACTCATAAAACTCACTTTAACAGTGTATTTCATACTATTTAGAGGTCTTCAACTCCAATATGTTTACTAGCATGATGTTTGAGAGTATATTTAACCATGCAATGGAAGTGCTCGAGTGGCTTGTTCAGCTCACTCGTTAAAAGGCCTAAATTAATGATCGTTCAAACAATGTTAATCGAATGTTATTACATCAAACAATGTTAATCGAATGTTATTACATTTGAATGTAGCTTGAGAGAACAACATTAAAAAAACTTGTATGTACAACATATTACATATATGATATGAAGCATATGGACCGACTAAATTTCAAAGTTAAATATCCAAGTTGAATTTGGTTAAACTTGGAAAAAATATAAATACCCGTAGTTTGAGGTGGATTACATGCCAAAACTACATATTTAGAATTTTGTCATTATCAAATCAATATCATTAAATAACTCAAAAGTGTTCAAAGTGATAGAGACTCAAAAGTGTTCAAAGTGATAGAGAGTATATGCTAATTAACATGATTTTTGTTTTAGTGTAATGATGTTTGAAGGTTAGTAGAGCTAAATATTGTATATCCTGATTAAGTACTCCGGTCTCGTCATGTAATTATATTTGACACATATTGTTAGTATTAGTTACAAAAATTACAAAAATGTCATTCATATCTAGATATGTACTGAATGAATTATTTAGTGATTGTGTGTCACTCCAAATTACCAATTTATATGCTTTGTCTATACTTCAATTAAATATATCGTTAAAATCTAGATTTAGCAATACTTTATGTTTTAATGTGTCGATAAACTTTGTGTAAGAATTTTTTCCAAAACATTCTGCGACGGGTTTTAACTTTTAACCATTGAAGTACCTATCAACAATGTTAACGTATTTTTAGTTTGTAATGTATTCTACTTTTTATTATTAATGACTTGTTATTTCTATTAATAATACTTTTTTTAAAGTTAAAAAGTTAATATATGGGATATCTTAAATAAAAAATGAAAAATGTGGTTATGGATGGTTCCGCGTCCAAAACCGCTTAAAGTTAATGAAATGATAAAAACTGATGTGGTATTGAAGTGTCATTTTAGATAGTCATGCATCTTGGATCCATACCCGATACTCTAATAAAGAAATAATTGTACACAACTATAAAAAGTTAAAAGCCAATTTCAGCCAAAGATACGCTTATTAATGCTTTAAGGTTGGCAGATGCCACTCAATTTTCAAACTGGGGGCACTCTCTTATAATGGCTTGTTTTCTAATAAAAAATTATACTAATTATTTGTAGTCCAATGAAAAGTATAGTGGCATTTGCCACCGTTGATATTTATGTAGATCCGCCCCTAAATAATGGTAATGTTCATTGAGAAATTATAAATAAACGTTTGTATTCCGTTTTCTAAGCGTGTCTTTACCATGTAACAAAGATTTGTTGGTGTAGAATATATTCAAATTTCTTGTTCAATCTTGTGTTAGTTTGATCTTGTGGTTAATGGAATCTCCATTCTTAACATAGACGAAAGCAAATTGGCAACATTAATTTGGTCTTATAAAAGCTACCATAACCCCTAGGTAATTAGCTAAAATCTTGTATGAATTGTTGCCTTTAGAAGGTCCCAACACAAGAAAAGAGGCAGCCACACCTTAATCACAAGCTGCAAAGCGCAACGGGCCAATGAGCTACTTCATTTGGACAGTTTATGTAATGTGTAAAAGTATTTAACCAACATTCATAATTTTTGTTTCTGGCGTGTCTTTATATACGAAGAGTAAATTAATGATCTTAAAGATACATTGTTTCATGCATGTATACATGTCAAGAAATTAAGGATATCCTTTCGATACATATTTGATAGATATAACTTATTACAAAATTATAATTTAGCTTATATTTTCAAAAAGCTTACCACAATGAGTTCAATAATAAATAGAACATTTAAATGCATACACAAGACACAGTTTCTATTTTGAATGAATAGTAAATATGTAAGCTTATTTAATGTATATAAGATGTACAGTCTGATCATCAAAACAATTGCTACACTTCAATAATTGTTACACTTTTATACGCAAGATTCAAATTTCAATTTTGGATGTCTTAGGGTTGTTGAAATCAATAGATACGATATCTTAAACTTTGGGTTTAAGAAAAAAAATAGATTAATAATCATTTTGATGTTCATATAAAAGAAAATATGTTAAAAAAAAACAATCAAAACAACTGGTATCATTTTAGCTTTTACTAGATTAAAATAATTATTAACAAACAAAAAGTACACATGTTGAGCAACGACAAGAATATCAATAATGTTGAGAAAGTTTCAGCGCAAAAATGGGTGGGGGTGGGAAAGGGAACGGTGTCGGGTGCCTCATAATCCGTCAAGAATATCAATAATGTTGAAAAAGTTTATGCTCCATACCGTATGCTCTTAGTAACTAGATTAAACTCGAGCAATATACAGGTAAAATACAAATTGCTAAGAAACGAAATCAAATGATATGATGATAGGAGAAATTTGAAATATATTAATTTAAAAGCATCATAGATATTAAGAAAGATTTTTAAAACAAAAATGCCTGAGAAATACTTTCAAATCGTATCTGTTAGAGGGATAGTAACGGTAAAGTTAGGTTTATGTCTTTTATTTTTTGTATTTAGTTATAAATCATTAAAACACTCGTAATGAGATCAATTGTAGATATTTATACTTACACTTTGTAATTGTCAGAAAATTCTTATGTGATTGCTTTTCTAAAAATATACATGATTATAGATAGGAGCAATATATATAAATTAAATTAAATATTCTTATAGATAGGTTACTTGGGAAAAATTAAATAGTTATATTTTTATGACAAAATTTAAATTATTTAATAAAGTTATATCTTTGTGTAGTATTTTTGGTTTATGTAGAATCTTATCTTTTTTGGCTTGTGAAATTCCTTTTCTATGCTCTTAGTTAGTTACGACTTTATATCATCATGATGATTTTTTAGGCCCCCAATAACTTATCCATCTTTGGTTACCAACAAATCCGTCATAACCCTTTGAGCCGACGTGATTCTTGGGTTGTGGTGTTTTAATCCATTGTCTCATTTCTGAAACAGTGTGTCCATCTAATGTCTGTGTGAGAAGTTTCTAGACCGCATTATAAATTTGGTCCCAAAAGTCTTTTAAGGAAAACAAATTGTAAACTAAAATACATCATCAAACTAACTACAATTAAAACCCCAAATTTTGACATCAAACTTAAATAATTAGTCCAACACACATATCATCTTCGTACAAACCTGGTAAGGTAAAATACTTCAACAAAAGAATAGTTAAAGTCATAATGGTTAATGATTTAATGACCGTATGTACAAACAGTAATGCTTAAACCATTTAGATATTTCACATAATATATGCATTGATATAATTTTATGTATTCGTCGTACACAGAGACGAAGCCAGAATTTCCGGTTGACGAAAATTTTGTAGTAACATTGTTAATGAGTAAACATATTCATAACAAACACTTATAATATCATCTTAGCCATATATTGAAAACTTAAAATTGAAAGGGCTATATTAAAAGAGTTTGTAAAGTATAAGGTTGTAAATGAAAATCAAAATAAGAATAAATACAACATGTACTAATATTGCTACATAATTCATAGACCCACACATACCAACCAACCCAATTACCTCTTTCATCTTTATCAGTCATCTTCCTCGGGTAACTTATTCTTCTTCGGGTAACTTATTCTGATTTCAACTACTTTTGTTTTCAATAGCTCTGATTTTCAACATTTTTTTACACATTGGAGGGGCTAAACTATATAAAAATCAATAAATCAACGACCAGACAACAGAACAATCATAAAGGAGATCCACTTAGTGCTATTGGGGGAGGCTTGGCACCCCCCAGCCCCTTTGTCTCCGCCACAGATCATACAAGTATGTATGCACTTTTGGCATCTCGTATTTATAGGCATAAAGGAGATCCACTTCTTAAAATACCCTCTTGGTGATATGTGAGTACAAGTTGAAAAATAAAAACAATGGTAATAGCTCATTATCAATTAGCTCGTTTAGCTTACTCGTTAAAAGGTCTAAATGTCGACAAAGTTAATTGGATGCTATTACATTTTAACGTAGCTTGAGAGATACAACATTCAAAAACAACTTATATATACAATATATTACATATGATATGAAGCATATGGACTATACTAAATGTCCAAATTGAAGTTAGGTTCAACTTGGGGAAAATATAAATACCCAATGTTTGAGGTTGATTATATACCAAAACTAAATATTTACAATTTTGTCATAATCAAATCTTTAAAATTAGACAACTCAAAATGTTCAAGTGATAAGAGACTTACAATTTTTGTTTTTAGTGTAATGTTGTTTAAAGACAAGAGCAAAATATTACTCCCTGTGTCCCATTTTAAATGTCCTAGTTTGACTTTTAAAGTCTTTTTCTTTCAACTTTGACCGTAAATTAATATTTTTGTATGTATTTCATAATAATTGATGAAACTTATATCATTTAAAAGTAGATTGAAAACTAAATCTATTCGTGTATTTTATATTAAGTATTATATAACACAACAAAATACGGTCAAAGATTGAAGAAAAAGACTTTGAAAGTCAAATTTAGACACTTAAAATAGGACTCATGGAGTATATATTTTAATTAAGTATTTTGATCTTCTCATGTAATTATATTTGAGTATGTATAGTAGTAACCACTTTATAGTCAATAGGATAGACTCTTTTTCTCCTCATACATTTTATAATTAATTACATATATATATATATATGTATATATATATATGATCAAACAACAATTTTGAAATTTTTTTATATAGTACAAGTTTACCAGTCACTACATAGTACATACAGTTGGTCTTATTAAATAAACATTTAATAGAACAAAATGAATTTCCATTTTGTCCTTTAAATTTTAGTAGGTAGTTTTATTAAATATAATATTGAATGGACTCAAAAGGACGCCTTTTTTTTGTTGATGTTGTTGCTTCTTGTCACCCAACAAACAACAAAGATAAAGTTTTATAAAGAAATATCCCCATAGCCCTAACCCAAGAAACACACAAAACAAAACATCAAAAACAAACATTCAAATCTTATTTTCTCACTAGTTTTACCAACAATACACAAACATCATTTCACTAAAATCACTCACTAAATCATGAAATTTTACTAGTCTTTCACTTCTAACAGCGAAAACATATCTATCTTTGAGGTAATATATCAAAAACCCAAACTTTTTGCCTTATTTTTATGTCTTACAAAACTTTGTTTAAAAAAACAAACTTTAATCATCAAGCTTCAAACTTTTTATGTTCAGTAGTTGTAAAAACACTAGTTATAGTTAAATCCAAAGTTCTATACGTTTTCGTAAACAAAGTCTATGTCTGTTAAGGATTTTGTATCTTTTTTTAAACTTAATTTCTTATCAAATGGGTCTCGTATTTCTACACCATTTTTAGGGTTCGTAAGCTTAATATTGTTTTTTCATACTAACAAGGAACGTAAAAGTACAAACGTATATGTTCTGAGAGTTTTTAGGAGAAAACAAACAAATCTGGTCAAAAACACTCTGGTACGGAAAACACTCAAATGGTTAAAAACACTCAAATGATCAGGTCCACTCAAATGGTTAGAAACACTTAACCTTTAAGAACACTCAAAAACTCAGATGGTCAGAAACACTCAAATGGCCCGGGACACTCAAATGGTCATGATTTTCAAAGTTAGTTAATATTAGTCTAAGCTCGAAAAGAAAGAAAATCAAAAACTCGTAAACATTAAGTCAAGCTTGCAAACTTTTAACCACATAAGTTAACAATGAGACGTTTTCTAAAGTTAAATTAAATGGTATCCGTAAGACATAGATGGTTAAATATATATTCGTATTATTCAATGACATAAATATGTGGATTCATTTATGTGGTTGGGTTGGCTGTCAAGCATACATCCTACATATTTTGCGCATACTTGTGTATTCATTTTAGCAGGCTATTAGGTGAGTTTTCATAGCCCTTTTTACTTATGTTTTGGGGTGAAAGGAATACAAAATGTGTTTTCATATATGCCCAACTGCTTTCATTATTATTCAATGGCTATTAGAATATTGTATGATATTGTATACATTCTTTGAGGATTCTAAGGGCACGCATTGTTATTCATACTAGTCAGGTCATTTCAATGACTATAAGGGCACACATTATTATTCATTCTAGCTGGTCATTTCTATGACTGTAAGGACACACATTGATATTCTTTCTAGCCATGTCATTTTTATGATTGTAAGGGCACAGTATTCGTTGGTTGCTCTATACACGACACTAGCCAGGTCGACTTTAAGGGCACCCTTATATGTATCCATGTTATATGTTTCGTAAGTAGGTCTATAGCCACATCATATCATGTTATTCGTGTATTCATATTTGACGACATAAAACTTCCTCATTCAAACGATTAATGTTTTCAAGTAGTTATTGAAAGAAACTATTGTGATTCGAAGGAGTATTTAAGTAAACTATTTGTGATTAAAATGAGGATTCAAGTAAACACGCATGATTTCAAAAAAACTACTTTTAAAACTTTATAACATATACAATTGACATTTTATAAGCGTTTCTCGATTACTTAATGTTACATTACTGTCGATTGCCTTACACGAATAACATTATTGGCTTTCATAGAATGACTAACATAGGTTGACTACCATCAAATAGTTAGCATAGATCGACTTCCATAGAATGACTAACTTAAATTGTCTACGACTACACGAATGTTTAACAAATTCAGACCTTAGGTGTTACATATATCGTTAAAATTCTAGATTAAGCAAAACTTTTATGTTTTAATGTGTTAATGAACTTTGTGTAAAAAAATTTGTCTAAGACGTTCCACGGCGGGTTTTGACCATTGAAGTACCTATATATCAACACTGATTTTTATTGTTCTTACTCAGAACTTACCCACTATTTCTTAATACTCATTTACTCTCCGTATATAAAGACATGCCAAAACAAAAGAATGTTGATAAAATACTTTTAAACATTACGCAAACGGTCTTCCAAATGGAGTAGCAATTTGGTTGTTCTTACGCTAAAATACATCTGTAAACTAACTATAATTAAGACCCTAATTTTTTACAACAAGACTTAAATAATTAAGTCCAACACACACTCCATCCTTGTACGAATCCACAGTAGGGTAAGGTAAAATCCTTCAATAACATTATAGTTAAAGTACATTATGAAATGGTTATGGAAATCGCATAACTTATTTGCTTTGTGCCTTGCGCTTCGAAAATAAACCATGTCACTTTTGTGCGGCTTGTGATTCTTAAAACCAAATGGTAAGTCAAACGGTCACGGTTTGAGTGAAGTACGGTTAGTCTGTTGATGAATTTAAGTAGGTTATATAGTTTAAGAACAAGTGGGTTAAATGAGTTAAATTTGGGTCAATTTGAGTAACAGTTTGGTAGATCAAATAAGTTTGTTTGTGGTCAAGTAGGTCACATGGATCGGTATTTATTATAATTATTTATACTCAAAAAGACTTTTTGGGTTGACATGACAACCCAAGCGAACCCGATCCTGGTCATAGTTCATGAATTATAAGTATTTATTCCGTAGTGTCGTAGTGAGTTATATAATTACAAAATTTGGGTTGGTATCCATATTCAGGTTAGGCTTGTACGGAACACATTATTAATTTATGGTTGGAAATATAGATGCATGCATAGAAAATTATGTACACACATATAAGTTGAGTTGGTGCATATATTTAAGTTAAGACTATGGGTGTAGTAAATAATTGGATTTGTACACACATTTAAGTTGAGTTAGTAGGTCAAATAGTCACGTTTTGGGTCATGTACGGGTTTAATGTTAATCAGTTTAAGTAGGTTAGTTTATGGTCAAGTAGGTTAGATGGGTTATTTTGGGTCAAAACAAGATAATGTTGATAACATACTTTTAAACATTACGTAAACGGTCTTCCAAGTCGAGTAGCAATTTGGCCGTTGTTGCGCTAAAATACATCTTTAAACTAACTACAATTAAGACCCTAAATTTTGACAACGATACTTAAATAATGAAGTCCAACACACACTCTATCCTTGTACAAACCCACAACAGGATAAGGTAAACTCCTTCAATAAAAAATATAGTTAAATTACATTATGAAATGGTTATGGAAATCCCATGGCTTATTTGTTTTGTGCCTCGCGCTTCGGAAATAGACCAAGTCACTTTTATGCGGCTTGCGATTTTTAAAACCAACGGTAGGTCAGATAGTCACGTTTTGGGACAAGTACGTGTCTAATGTTGATGAATTTAAGTAGGTTAGTGTATAAACAAGTGGGTTAAATGGTAATTTTTGGGTCAATTTGGGTGGCAGTTTGGTAGATCAAATAAGTTTTTTTGTGGTAAGTAGGTCACAAGGATCGGTATTTATTATAACTAATTATACTTAAAAAAACATTTCGGGTTTGACATAACAACCCAAGAAGCCAACCTGAAACCTGGTCGTAGTTCGTTAATTATAAGTATATATTCAGTAGTGAGTTGTTCATTTACAAAATTTGGGTTGGTGTCCATATTTAGGTTAAGCTTGTACGGTACGCATGATTAATCTATGGTTGGAAATATAGATGTATGCATAGAAAAATCTGTACACACATTTAAGTTGAGTTGGTACATATATTTAAGTTGAGACTATGTGTGTAGTACATAATTGAATTTGTACACACATTTAAGTTGAGTTGGTAGGTCAAATAGTCACGTTTTGGGTCATGTACGGGTTTAATGTTAATGAGTTTAAGTATGTTAGTTTATGGTCAAGTATGTTAGATGGGTTATTTTTGGGTCAATTCGGTTGAGAACTTGGCGGATCAAATAAGTTGGTTTGTGGTCAAGTAGGTCACATGACTTGGTATTCATTATAACTTTTTGTATTCAAAATATTGAAAAAAAAGACTTTTCGGGTTGACATGACATACCAAGAAGTCAACCCAATCCTGGTCATAGTTCGTTAATTGTAAATATCTATTATATATGTAGTGAGTTATTCATTTACAAAATTTGGTAACTACGCCTCGCCCCAGGGACGGTTTAGAGGGTGGTCAAAGTGGCTGACGGGCTGATGCCTGATTTTTTAAAGTTTTATTGTTAGGTTTATACGTGTGTAATTATTTAAGTCTATTGTAAACTCTAACAATAATCTAAAACTAAAACGTATAATCTAACCCATAAAAAGACCACATATATACCTTTTATTGTATTAAAAAAACAGTTATCATTACTTATCGGAAACTCGGAACGGATCAAACAGCGCCTTTTTAATCTTTCATTGTTCCACTTTTCATTTATTTGACATAACAAGTATTTACTTTTTGTATATTATTTATTGTGATATGTATGCATATAAATAATATATTATTATTAAATATAAACAAATCATTATTGGGATTTAAAAAGCAATGACATATTTGTTTGTTGTTTATCATATATTTAGGTCTTTCTATGTTGTTTTAAACCTATTGAATTTTTATTTGTTTTTTGGGCTTTATATTTTATTTATCGATATAACATTTATTGTCATTTTTAGAGATTAATTTATATAATATAACTTGTTGCGTTTAGCTTATAGGCCCTTTTTTTTGCTTTCGACCTACATCTATGAATCTTCAGGGACGGCGCTGCCTCGCCCCCAAGGCATCTGAACATTCAGGATTGGCCTTGATCATGGTCCGTTAATTGGTTCTTTTTGAAGCGGAAATGATTTAAGTTTTATAGCGATCTAGCCATACAAAACAAAGACAAGAGCAGTTGCTTAGTGTAAAACTTTTTATGTAATAATAATAATAATAATAATAATAATAATAATAATAATAATAATAATATGCAGACAAGAATGAACATTCAGAATGGTTGGAAAAGAAAAAATAAAGGATCTCATTGCCCAATTTCTTTAATTTTTTTTTCTTTTTTTTTTTTTTGTCTCAAAACCAATCTTCATTGAAAGCATAACAATAACATATACAAAATCTAAACTTGATGATTCAATTAAGTGTGGCCAGAGAACAACATATAGTAGTACTAATAATAATTGATAACATAAACGGAAGTAAAGTAGTGATCACAAGCCATAAGAGGAATCCTTTTATAACATCTAGCTATTCCTTGCATACCTCTGGTTCCTCAAGAACTTGGGGTATAGCCTTTGGTGGAAGTGTGTCTGCATGTGTTTCCTGGGCTTCCTGACCCATTCCTAAGAGCCTTGTGTGTCTGGTTATGCGCCGCGTGTGATTCTTTGATTTCGCCATCTTTCTTTTTCACTCACTGTTTGGCTGCCACTTGAGTTTGTTATTTCTGATTATTTCAAAATGTGTTTGTATCTAGCAGATGGCTAATAACGCAGAAAATCTTGAAACTGAAGCCTATCAGGGTCCTCTTATGTTGAATCCTCAAAGAGCGGAAACCATTCGCGTAGGGGATCACCTGCTCGATGGGGGACAAGTTTATGAGGTTTACTATTTTATCTCATAATAACTATTATACATATACTATTATTTATTCGCTACTATACTGCTGTACGTTTAATTAATTAAGGTTTATTTATTTCGATTTCATTAATTAGATGCACGTCATGATTAAATGTAACAGGTTACGAGTAAGGAACGCAGTCAACCAAATCATTGGGACTTTCAGGGTGTCAACATCTTTGATGGGACGCCTAGCGGCGTTATAACGGTTGAAGCTTCTTATCTTCGTGAAGTATGTAACCGAATTGTTAACCCCTTACTGCAAGCATGGGTTTTTTTTTCTCGTTATCGTTTTCTATTTTAATTTGTAAACATTAATATTCTGTTTTGTAGGTTGCACATGTGGATTGCACCGACTATCGGCTAATAGGCATCAAGGGTCACACTGTACGGTTTTTTCTAGTTATTGCACGCATAATATAACTATTTATCTATTCTTTGATTTGATTTTGATTAGTACATATATGATTTTATCTCAGGTGCATTTGCGTAGTCTTGATGGAGTAGCTAACCATGCCTTGGGTAACAATAACTATGTTGACTTTGTCCATGAGTTACCAGCTCATGATGGTCCTCTTGCACTGGAGGTAATCCAATTTTGTGTTTGTACATGATTTGATCACTTGGACTTGCTTTAACTTATATAGTATGTGGCATGTATAAGATAGTTTCTACTGTTGATCTCTTGCAATTGTCGATTTGTTTGGATGTGCAGATGGCGAACCGATTGGCAGCGGGACAAGTAGTGAATGTCCGTACAATATCAACGATGGGAAGGGATCTGGTGTTCAGGATTCTTTGATGCCTGCGTGGTTGGTAGTATTTTCTATGGGAAACTATGGCGGTTACTATTACTCGTATGATCGACTAGTATGGCTACTTTGTCGTTTATGACTAATATTGTACTTATATTATTATGGCTACTTTAATTTGTGGTTACTTATATTATATTTGTCTTATCGCATGTTAATTAATCTAGTTGTTATTAACTATTATTGACATGCGAAACCTTTCACCACTATTGTCATCGGTCATTACACACAACTAATATGATAAACACACAACTAATATGATAAACACCACCTACTTTGATAGGGATGACAAAAGAATTCATATGGGAATGATTAATTAAAAAAAACCCGGCACTTTTAGACTGGGAAGTGTCGGATTTCGGTCTAAGTATGAGAGTTTTGGGTCAAATATGAAGATGATATTAAACTTTTTTGTGGGTCCAGGGATAGTTTAATTTAAATGAAAACTTATATACTCAACCCGTATATATTTGCATAATATGAATAATTTTATCTAATTATTTCCTATATGTATTTAAAAGTATAAATCGATAATTGAGTTAATGTAAGTTAGTAATAGCAATCAAAAATATTTATAATTCCTTAATTTAACTTGAATGTCTTTAAAATTATGTCTACAACAACATTATCTCTAATATGAGATTCCGCATTACTAAACATTCATTCTTTATGCTGAAAGTTACCTACCCAAGTTATTTAATTTTGCCGACTGTATAGTATACGTGCATGATACCATATAGTCGCTGTTAAAAAGAAATAGAAGGAAAAGAAATCACCCACAAAAACTACTCATATTATTAGACCATAATATGTAATATATACACAATATTGTTGTAACCGTCTTCCAACAACTCTCCCACTCTCTTCTCTATTTTACACTAATCGTCCCTCGTCTTCTATTATTACTAAAGTAGCCCCTTAACTATTGCTTATGTAACCATCTTAAATATCATTTCCCCCTTTTGAACAACATTTTTTTACATCAATTACTTCGACATTCATCACATGGCCGCCCCGCCATCCGTCATTGCCACCACTAAACCAACGTTATTATCGCAAACCGCATTGTATGGTCAATGTTGCCTTATATATACATATATAAGTTAAATGTCAATATGTTGGTGGTCTATTATTAAGGTTTTAGATTTTAAGAAACACTTGTGATCAAATATTACTTCCTACGTTTGTAAGAGTTGACATACATGGTACGAATATAACACACTGCCAAATTAGATGTCAATGGAATTAATAACTATTAATTTGCTATTATTAACCAAAAAAATTGAAAAATACCAAAGCTAAATACAATTTATTCCTAATGATCATTATATATGGTTCTGGACTCCAACCTTTGTTCTAATCATCAGGCCTTTTCACTTCTCGGTTATTATGACACTAATGATTATCCACGAGTATTAAGTTTAGGGGAAATAATCGGAACAGCAGTTGCTGTTTTCACATATCTTCTCCATTTTTTTCCGTGTGATCATTTAAACAAACATCCCTCTAAATGTGAAGGATGTAGTTTCGAAATAAGAACAGCAGTATAAATCATATCCCCCGTAAGTTTATGTATTTATTAGTTGATAAGTTATTTACCGAAATGGTAATTAACCATTATTATTATTATTACTATTATTATTATTATTATTACTATTATTATTATTATTACTATTATTATTATTATTATTATTATTATTATTATTATTATTATTATTGTAAATCTTATTAATTTCTAATGAAACTGATGTTTTTACTATAATAATAATAATAATAATAATAATAATAATTATTATTATTATTATTATTATTATTATTATTATTATTATTATTATTTTTATTGTAATTATTATTATTATTATTATTATTATGGTTGTTGTTGTTGTTGTTGCTGTTTTTTTTATTACACAAAGTATTATTTATGAATAAATAATTTTAAAAAGTACATTGATAATTTTTTGTAAATATTTACTTTTATTTTATAAAAGAATACTTTATTTTTATAAAAAAATTATTGTAAATATTTAATTTTTTATTAAAAATTATTAATATATCAAATTATAGCGCGGTGATTGATGCTGCACAACGTAAACGCGTCAAATATAAGACTAAGTGTGCGGATATTGGATATGGATTTCTCCCCTTCTCATTTTCTTTTTTTGGGGAACTTGAAAAGGATGTCGTGACCATACTAAAGCGGATCCGAAAGTTCTCCGTGACTTAAGACATTGGAGCACGTGCAGCTGCTCATATATTTAGTAGGGTTGGTTTTACTATAGTTAGAGGAGTGGGGGCCCATATAGTATCTCGGCTTCCCACTAATTTCTTGTAATTTCTATGAATTTCTAATAAAATGATAATAATAATAATAATAATAATAATAATAATAATAATGGTTAATTACATAAATGATACCTGGACTATCCACTATATTACTGGTTTCATACCTAAAACTTTAAAATTACGGTAGTTATACCCCAACTTAACGGCCAAACTGACGCCCGTCAGGTCAGGTATCGTCCGAGTGGAGAATTGATAAGTTGGGGTATGATGAGAGTAATTTTAAAGTTATAGGTATGAAATCAGTAATATGGTGGATAGTGCAGGTACCATTTCAATAAATAACCCTTAGTTTATTATTGATGAGTTCCCGGTATACGACCCTTGCTGATTTGTACCAAGTTAAGGAAGCTATGGCATCAGCTCACTCTGAAGTTCGTAGCTCTCACTATCTTTCAAGTATATATACATACATATTGTGTATTTGGATCTCTTTCTCTCTCTTTCTCTCTCTATATATATATATATTTATATGATTGTTACTACTATATTAAGGGTTTAGATTTTGAATTTTTATTGATAAAGTTTTTGGCTTAAAATATATATATATATATATATATGATTGCTACTACTATTGTCATCAGTCATCACATAAAAGAACACAACTAATATGATAAACACCACCCGCTTTGGTAGGGATGACAAAAGAACCCATATGTGAATGATTAAAAGGAAACTCGACACTTTTGGGCCGGGTTTGGGTCGAGGTATGCGAGTTTTGGGCCAGATATGAGGATAATATTGAACTTTTTTGCGGGTCCAAGGATGGTTTAATTTAAATGAAAACTTATATATCCAACCCGTATATATTTCTATAATATGAATATTTTTATCTAATTATTTCCTATATCTATACTATATTATAAAGCAAATTCCCTCTGTTTAAATTTTATGTTTCAACATTTATATTTCCAAAATGCCTTTTTATCTAATTCTACATTTACCTAAACCCTTCACTCTCCTTGAATCTCAACCAATCATTTTTTTTCTCTCTCATCTATAATTCTGTAAATCATTTATTCCTCCAATTCATTCAAAATCTCTTATCTCAAAAACCATACATTGATAAATTATAAAAATTATATGGGTGTTCTTATAATTTCATGCTTTTTCATTAAAGATGTCATTCGATATATTTTTGACGAATTTTTAAATCCGATGACGGAATCCGTATGGTTAAGGCATTTGCCTATCACACTATGACCTATCACCCCCACTATCTCACCCCCGCAACGTGCAGATACTTACTCTTGTGTATTTAAAAGTATAAACCGATACTTGAGTTAATGTAAGTTAGTAATAACAATCAAAAATATTTATAATTCCTTAATGTCTTGTGTTGTATTGGTCCTCATTTTGAATCAAACTCTAATGATAGCCCAACTAAAGAAACTTGAATCCAAAAATGCCATATTGTAGCCCAAATAGAGATAGATATTTAGCCCAGCTAAAACGTGGGCCCAAAAAGAAATTACAGCCCAACAAAAATTATAGACTCCACATTTGTTTTTTAGTTTTTTATTTAAAAAAAAAGCCTTTGACAATTCATAATACTTATTTAAAATTAATAAAATATTAATGATATAAAATTAAATACTTATAACAAAATTAAATTACGTTATATGATAAAAATCCTATACAAAAACATAATTTAATAAAAACGTATTACATTGAAAAGGGAATTTTTATCGTAAAAAAATCAAAAATTGATAAAAAAAAAAGATGAAAAATGATGTAAAATATAAAAATATTAGTTTTCATAATTATATTATTAAAAACATTAATTATTAATGTCTACAAATTTAATTAAAGAAATAATAACAATTTAAATTTATTAAAATTAAATGAATTCTATAAAAGTTAAAAAAATCTATAATAATATAACTAAAAGAGGGGGTTAGGGGTACACTTTGCACCCCTAATCCACCTCCTTGAGTCTAATCCCTTCTCTTTATTAATCCTCTAAATTTTTATTATTAATTTAAATTAATTTACATTTTTTGGTTTTCCATCACCAAATTACACTTTAACCCCAATCTACAACGATTAATTTACACTTTTTGGTTTTCCATCACCAAGTTACACTTTAACCCAATTTAAAATAATTAACTTACACTTTTTGATTTTTCATCACCAATTTACACTTTAACCCAATTTAAAAATAATTAATTATGTTTTTATATAGTTTACACTTTTAGAATATAAGAAACTGTAAATTTTTTATTTAACTAAAGTTGGAAAAAAAAAGGGTAAACTGGAATCAATATTTATATGGAGTTAATTTTCGTATGTTTCTTCCTTTGGCGGATAAATTTTGGAGTATTTTCACCAATGGGTGGCTATTCAGTTAGCAAATTTCCAAGTTGATTTTGGTATATCTATTTAATATATTTGAATTCTAATTTTTTAACTTTGATTAATATATTTTAAGACTACCCGTCTATTGGACGAATCTGAACACTAGTATATATATATATATATGTCATAGTCTTCCGTGGATAAAAAAAATTACATATAAGGTTAAAGAAGAAATGAGAAAAAAAAGAGAGATATAACATTTTAAAAAAATACAAAATAAAAAAAACAAAACATCTCGTGAGTCATGCTTTTCTAAAAGGCAACATAAAAATGAAGGTTAAATTAACACCTTAGTTTTTTCGAGAGTTAAATTTATTACATCTCCTTGAGAATGTCATATTATCATATTTTGCCCCTCTATCTTTTATTATTATTATTATTATTATTATTATTATTATTATTACTACATCACCTTGGGGTGATTTTTTGCTTTTTTAGACCCCCTAACTCTAATAGCCGTTTGCTTCCCTCCATTAACGACATTAACCTCCTCATGTGCATAGCATGTGAGGATATTTCAGTTCATTCCCACATAACTTTATCCCTATAACATGTTTTACCCATCCATTTCAAATAAAAGATCAAAACTCTTTTCTCTCAAAATTCTCTTTCTTCCTCATCACATAATATCCGATTTCATAGCAAATCTCATTATTATCTATTGAGTTAAATGCAAGAATGGTCCTCGTGGTTTGTCACTTTCTGCATTTGCAGTCCCCATCTTGATTTTTTAGCAACCATGATCCCTGAAAATATGTTTTAGTTGCAATGGTGGTCCCTCACTAACAAAATTGTTAATTAGTGTCGTTAAGTTTTTCAATGAGTATTATTAATGTCCTTCTACCTACGCAAACAGAAGGGTGTTCAAAAGTATCCATATCCGAAGCATGATCCAAAAATCCGATCCGATTTTCTCCGAAAAATTGGATACCGTAAACTTCAGATTGAAATTCAGATAGTGATTTTTTTGGTTAAATTTCAATATCAATTTTTTTAAATTCCAAAATATCAGAAAATATCCGAAAATATCGAAAAATCCTAGTTTCAATATCCGAAAACATGATAAAAACTTCCTAAAATATCTAAAACGTTAGTCTTTGATAATACAAAAATATCTATGATATTTATTTTTTTTTCTAAAGTTTGGATACTTGGGATATTCTTTTCTAAGATACTTATTTTTGTCTAAAATTTGGCTATCCGAATTTCGAATATTCAAAGTTTCGGATATGGGATTTGAATATCTGAACACATATCCAAAAGTTTTGGATATCCGAAATTTAGGCATATCTTATTTTGAAATTTAGGATATCCGAAATTCGAATATCCCACTTTTGAATATTCGAATATATGAAAATTTCAAAAATCTTTACTTGAGTCGGAATCCAACTTTTGGATATTCATTGGAATATCCAACTTTTGGATATTCGAATAGGGAAATGCTAAATACAGCCTTAAGGGCTGTATTTAACGTGCATAAGAAAACTTATACATTCCATATTAAAAGCCCGCCCCCTAATTTTCATGGTAAATATACGAACATGTTATGCACCTTAAACACAGCCTTAAAGGCTTTATTTAGCAAACCCCATTCGAATATATGGAAATTTCAAAAATCTTAATTTTGCCCTTGTATTCTATTGTGATTTTTCATCCTTGAATCTCAAAATCTGTTGAAAAGGGAATTGTTTAATTTACCAAGGATTTTGCATTTCCTCTTTTACGCCTTTTGTTTTTTATTAAATGTAAAATTTCATAAAAACTGTCAACCGTTGATTTAACTTTCTAATGCACCAGATCTGTTCTCTATTTATTTTTATTAACCATTCGATTTCCGAAGATGTCTGACAATAGATTTCTCCTTGGAGCATCAAGCGGCAGAAGAGTTAGAGGTAAACATGATCTGGATTCGCAGCTGCTGCTTGAAGGTAATATGGATTCACAGCTGCCGGTTAATGATGATTTGATTTCGATGTCAGAAAAATCGTTGCTTGATGATGACTCATATCTTGGATCTGAAATTGAAGATGTTATGGGTATGTTTTTTTTTTTTTTGTATGAATATGAATTGTATTGATTTGATTTATAATTGATAGAGGTTTAACGGATTGATTGTGGCAGCATCGTTGGATGAAATTGCATCAGGCAGGTATCCTCCGTTGCCAAAAGAGGGAGAAGAATTAGCTGATTATCAAAAGTGTGAAACTTTTGAAGAAAAGTGAGTCATCGTATCGTATTACTTTGTTGTTATATAATCAAACTAGATGTCAAACCATATAAAATTTAGATAGTAAGAGGTTAAATATTTAATCACTCTAATCAAATGGTTTTATATGGGAAAATATATATGGGATACACATGTATGAATTTTGTGTATCGAAAAGTGAAAATTCAAACATAACGATAATCTTCAGCCCAAAATAAACCTTCTAGTTCAATATAAATTAATGATACAACTTTCATCAACAACCTGTGAAACCATACCCATTAAGTCAATGCTACATTGCTACCTACTCCACACATACACCAAATCAATGTTTCCCGCAGTCCTTCAAAAAAAAGTTATTGGCTTCTTTTGTTTGGCTTATATCGTTATATGGATTAATCATGACTTAGAATGATAAACTGAGCTCATGATTCTAAAAAGCCACACAAATGAATAGACCTAAAGAAAATAAGGCTAACCAAAAGAAGCTCATGTTGCTAGATGTAAGCAAGATAGCTACTACAGTTATGAAAGCAATTGTTTAAGTATAGCCACTTGAGATTAAAATAAAAAAAGGAGCCTGCTGTCCAGTATGAGTTGATCTGATGTTACGTTGAAATTGTTACACCTTTATTCCCTTCACATTACCAGTTCACCCACCAGTTAAAGCTCCAGTTCATTCACCAGTTAAATCTCTAGTCAAGGTACCAGTTCTCTCACCAGTCAAAGCTCCAGTTCATTTACCAGTTAAATTTCTATTCAAGGTACCAATTCACCCACCAGTCAAAGCTCTAGTCAATGCACCAGTTAAAGCCCCAGTTTGTCCCATTTTGTAACTGTAATTAATCACTCCAAATATAGGTATGATCAATGTCTCAGTTTAGGACCATCAAATGATTCCCATCACAAATGACATATAGGTTCTAAAAGTCAGATGAAGTACTCAAAACAAAAATGAGTCTTAGGAAACAAACTAAGTAGAAAATGGGCTTCTGAAGCACACAACACGTATAAGTTGTGAGAAAATTTAAGCAACAAAATCCCTGCCATTGACTCATGAGAGTCAAACCTGGTTTGATGTGTCGAGACATGGTTATTAATAAGCTGCAACTTGACCTAAAATGAATAGACATTTGGTATGCAATGGAAAGAAATAATATAAACTCACATATAACACCATCTTCATATTACCTCCAATCTTCTTATTCATGTCCTTGCTTGTTCCATCTACTTTTTCAAAAAAAAACCCACATGTGAATCCAACAATAACACAATAATTCTTACCTTCATATGGAAATCAAAATACAGAGAAGATGGTGTAAATGATACATGATACCAGAAAAAAAAAAAGAAGATAAAAGTAAGGATGATACTTTATCTATCATCGACGGTTGCAACGATTTTGAAAAACGTCTATGAATGATGTGAAACAAAACCATGGATTGAAGAAATTAATATTTGAACCATATTTTAGAAAAGTAATATTGAAACCAGATAAATTCACACACATACACACAAGATTACTTTATTAAATTTGAAAAAAACCTGATTAAAACATAAACCGAATAAATCAGATTGGGCAAATGTGTACAAGCCATATTTGAAAAACCTTCGGCCTAGAAAAGAAGATGAATCAAAAGCTTTCGTTAGAAGTTAATGTTGTAGCTCTAAATTCAAAAATCCCGCTCATTTCTCTATCAGAACTAAAGTCAAAATCCCGCTCATCTTTTATCAGATCTAAAAACACACACATGACATGAGTGTGTGTTCTTTATGATGTTGACAGCCTTAAAGGCTGTCTCTTTTTTGACATGAGCAAGTATTGCCATTTAGTAGTTTAAGGAGATATAAAACCAACCACGACCACCTAATTGTTTTTAAATTTGATTCATTGCAGAAAAGATTGGATAATTGCAGTCGCCATTATAAGAAATAAGTGAGTACTTTTTCCATCCCTTTTGTTTCTTATATCTACAATTGCGTTTGGTAAATAATAATAGTACCCAAGCCACAGCTTAAGATATCTACATATGATATTGTGATTTGAATGCATCAATTTGTTACTAAATACTTCAATTGTGTTGAATGTTTGAATTGTGTTAAATTTGTTAAGTTATAAATCTAACTAGGTGATTTTATCCATGTTAAGTGTTTTCTCATAATTTTTGTGTGGAAATTTCAAGAATTAACCCTAATTTGTTTTCAATGAATTTATTGTAGACATTTTAGGTTTGAAAGAATGAGAAGTGAATTGAAGACCAGGCGCGAGTTTGAATATTTTACGGAGGAAGAAGCGTGAGTATACTTTATTATCTTTCTAATTAGAATTCTACTTTTTATGTACATTTATCTTATTAAGAAAGTTTAGGAGAAGTTTAAGTGTGAACCTTTGTTCTTTTCGCCGTTAATCTTTCACTTATTTAAGAAATTGATTGATAATTGTAGATGAATGGTTGTAGCTGTTCCGGGTGTTGAAGACAACCATGGCAGTGATGATGCGTCTATCTTTGAGGACATGAGTGATTTTAGACGAATGGTTGTAGATGTTCCGGGTGATGAAGAGACCGATGGCAGTGATGATGTGTCTATCTATGAGGACATGAGTGAAGCTGACTTATGTGGGTGATTGTTAATGGCAGCCAATCTTAATATAGCCTTGATCTTAATATATTATGCATTTATTATGTTTTTTATTTTTAACTTTAGTTAACTATCCGTAGGATTGATATGATGTCCTCTTTTGTGTGTTTCAGTGTCATGGTATGCTAACGTAGTAGTGACTTCAATACAGCATTCTTACTTTGGTCTATCTATGTTGTGAGATCAATTGTGATTATTGGAGATTTTTTCTGATATGGACTTATGCTGTTATTTCATATCCTATTTTATATTGGGTATATGTTTTCATATAAATGGTGGTTGAATAATTCAATTGGGCATATTAGATAAGAGTGTGTAGATTCTCAGATACATTGGAGTATATTTATTTATTTATAGATATATTCGGCTCAAATAATTATTATATTAATTCAGTATCTCAGTCTATGTAATCATGTAATGTAAAGCATCTAAAGAATAAAATTTGTTTTTTTAACCATTGATTTTTAATCAATGGTTGAGATCCTCTCAGCTTTACCCCTCAAGACCCGTTATTTAATTACTCCCCGTATACAAAGACATTCCAAAACACAATGTCAATAAAACACTTCCAAACAAATAACGGTCTGCAAAATTGAGTAGCAATTTGGTTTAGACCACTGTAATAAGAAAGAGTCGAAGCAAGTTCACTATGATTTAAGCCCAACGCACATGAACCCAGCTGTAGCATTATGGTTGTCAAGAAAAAAACCAATATAAAGAAAAAAGATTTCCCTGGAGAACCTGACATCTAAAATGATACACCATATACGTGATCTATGAACATACAAATATATCTCGTTACACAATACACATACTAGTTTAAGAAAATTTTCTATTTCAGTTTGTTCCATATATACCGTAAGAATCTTGAATAGGCAAACGTGATTATAACTTTTAAATACGAGAGCAAGTACCCACGTGTTGCGGCTGTGAGATGATGGGGGTGATAGGTCATAGAGTGTGATAGTCAAATGCCTTAACCGTATGGGCTCCGCCCTCGGATTTAAAAATTCGTCGAAAGTATATCGAATGACATCTCTAATGAAAGAGCATTAAATTTTAAGAACACCCATATAATTTTTATAATTTATCGATGTACGGTTTTTGAAATAAAAGATTTTGAATGAATTGGAGGAAGAAATGATTTATGGAGGAGAGAGAAAAAAAATGACTGGTTAAGATTTGAGAAGAGAGAAAGGGTGTTAGGTAAATATAGAATTGATATATGGACATTTTGAGAAAGTAAATGTTGAAACTTAAAATGTAAACAGGGGATCTGCTTTATAATATAGTATAGATATAGATATAGATATAGATACAAGAGAAGAGAACAGGGTCATCTTTAAATTTCCATTGCCTCAAATCAGTCACAATGAATCAAACTGTTGTTGCACTTTGCACATGATTGAGGTGGGGATGCCTCCTTGTGTTGGGACCTTTTAACAGCAACGTACGGTTCATAAGACCAAATGTTGCCAATTTGCTTTTGTCCAACACAATCCATCCTCGTACGAATCCACATCAGCTAATTAAGGCAAAAACCTTCAACAAAGGTACAGTTAAATTACATTATGAAGTGCATTACTAGAAATTTAATGACTAGACATAGACACAGTATTGCTTAAAACATTCAGATATTTAACAAAATATTTGCAGTTATAAAATTTTATGTATTCACCACATACTTGTACGCACTTTCGTCATCTGGTATTACCACGCATAGGCATATCGACCTTGTGAAATACCCACATGGTAATATGTGGATACAAGTAGAAAAATAAAATTACTATCCTATCTTCATAATAATGTAGAAACCCCACACATGTCAATGGGTTTGAACTATTGAAAGCCACTCAATTTATCACACTTAGGGAGGGGGGATGGCGCGAGATGGAGTGAAAGAGTGCAAAGAGAGAGTACTACACACCGCCCCCACTGTGTGTGTGAGAGACACGAGGTCGAGAGGGAGGAAAAACGAGACCCCGGTCTCGCAAATGGTCACGCTCCATCTCTCTTTTTCTTTTCTTTTTTTTTTTTCTTTCAAATTTTAAACCTTTCAACATTATTATCTTTTTTCATTTATATATTTCCATTCCATTTAACTTCAATCAGCTATCATATCACATTATCAACTAACATATTAATTTTTTAAAAAAAAAACTAACATATCGATTATTGAATGTTGATTTATGTCTCAATTAACATATTCAATGTCAATTTAAGTCTCAGCTAACATATTGAATATCATTTTATGTCTCAACGAACATATTAAATTTAGTCAACTAACTTTACATGTACTTCTTCATAAAATTCACATTCAATCAACTTTCAAAACACATTTCACTCACCTATACAATTATATCATATTCACCAACTATGGATCCAAGAAAAGGTAACATGAATAAACACGGTTCAAACTAAGCCAACCCAAAATGTGGTTCAAACATTGGTTCGTCCACAACCCAATCCAACCCTCTCCATCTCTCATCTGTGACTTTCTCTCTCTTCCATATTATTCATCCCTCTTCCACACTTAAGGTTGGTTTGTTCTTTTAACCATTAAGTGTCAAGATAAAATGACTGAATATATAAATAACTTTTTTTTTCTTGATTAAGTCAATTAAGTTGGATTTTGATTTATTAAGTCAAAACAAACATTCCTAATTGACTAAATGAATTAAGTACTTTTTTATTAAGCTCATTAGGTCATAAACAAACAGGCTCTTAGACTTCCTGTTCCAAATGTCCTTCATCCAACTAATAAACACATACAATTTATTATACATGACACACCAACACCATCCAGCATCATCCTCCCCACAAACACCTAAGGATAGATATTGTCCACCTCATTACCAACAACATCCTTCCCACAAACATCTTCCATATCACAATAATTTTGCCTAAACACTAAAAAAGTAAAAAGTGTGTGGTCGAAGTGTCTAACCAATCTTAGATACTGTGCCTCTTCATTACACGCAGCAAAATACTTAAATCATAATAAGATCATACACAACATAAATAAATAAATAAAGGATTTCATATGCATTCAGTAAAACAAACCTTGGTCATTTGACATTTGTTGTGTTCCTCAGGATTTAAGCTCTTGGTTCCGGTAATATACAAGGTCCCACAGTTCCCTGATTTTGAAACAAATTCCCTTTATCAAACTATAGTTCTACAAACAAAATCTGATTAACAAAAGAAAGAAGTGCATAATTAATCAATCATTTTAATTGAGTAAAGGGATACAAAACCTATATCAGCAAAAAAAGTTTTTCAGTATGTCCATATCTATTATCACTCTAAAGTATGCAAATTTAGTTATAGTAACTAAACAGTATAATGAAGCAAAGATGATGGAGGTTTTTACACACCTTATCTACAATCCAACTTATTAAATCCCCAGGTTCACCAATAATCTTTACACGAGCATGCACCATCTTGAAAATGGTGGAATCGCTTAGCATCACGTATAACAATATCCTTATTAGTGATATTAGAAACAAGCTTCATATACTCATGGCAGTCTCCACATATTCTAAGATTTTTAAATATTCTAACCCGTTTATTTGGTTTGTTGTCGATAAGGGAAAAAGCAAGAGCCAATCTTTCACTATGATGGGAAAGTATTTCACGTTTTTCTTTGTCAGAAACATTGTGAAGCACATAATCTGTATTTGGAACATAACCTACAGAATGTAACTTTTTCTCCAATTCTTCCAACTTTTGAT
Source organism: Erigeron canadensis (assembly GCF_010389155.1). Classification (NCBI taxonomy): domain Eukaryota; kingdom Viridiplantae; phylum Streptophyta; class Magnoliopsida; order Asterales; family Asteraceae; genus Erigeron; species Erigeron canadensis. The sequence continues at coordinate 25,010,182 of NC_057763.1, read as the reverse complement.
GTATTTCATGTATCCTTATGTGAGATGTATCTTGAGACAAGAACACATGGGTTTGACCATCAACGTCAACCCAACTGCACCCTGGTTCCTTTTTAATCCCTTGCCTCGACATAGATGCCCTAACTTGAGCCACATCATCCCACATCCCTTTGGCTGCAAAAATGTTGGATAACATAATATAGTTTGAATCTACTTCAGGCTCAATCTGAAAAAGTTTCTCTGCGGCCTTTTGGCCAAGCTCTACATTCCCGTGAACTTTACAAGCTCCAAGGAGTGTCTCCCAAATTAAACTATTGGGAGTTAGCTTCATTTGATCTATTAAAGTTTCAACTTCATTAAACTTGCCCGCCCTACCAAGAATATCAACCATACAAGCATAATGCTCAATGCTCAGGGGAATTCTATAAATTTCAGTCATGGAGTAAAAATGTTGTTTTCCTATTTCTATCAAACCCAAATGGCTACATGCTGAAAGTATGCCGATAAAAGTAACTCCATCAGGTGAGACACCTTTAGCTAACATGTTCTCAAAAGTCTTAAGAGCATTCTCTCCTTGGCCATGTTGTGCGTACTGATTAATGATTGTGTTCCACAATACGGTATCATGTGATTCCATTGTTGCAAAGATCATCTCAGCATCATCAATGCACCCACACTTCCCATACATATCTACAAGTGCGCTTGCAACATACGAATCATCAACATGGCCATCTTTAATCACAAAAGAATGCAATTGTCTCCCATTTTCTAGGCTTGTAATCCCAGAGCAACCTCTTAAACAGCCAGCAAGAGTGAACTCATTGGGTTTAACACCATCTTTATGCATTTGATTGAAGTAGAAAATGGATTTCTCCCCTTGATCAGTCTGTGCACAACCAGAAATAATTGCTGTCCAAGTGAAAAGATCGATCTCATTCAACTTACTAAAAATCTTCTCGGCATCTTCCATGCATTTGGACTTGACATACATGTCAATCAGAGCTGTTCCCACATAACAATCACCACCAAAATTCTCTTTAATAACTCGGGCATGCACTTGCTTCCCAAACTCACAATTTAAGGAGCTAGTACAAGACCGTATGGTACTAACAAATGTATACATGTTGGGTTTGAAACCATTTACTAAAATCTGCTGAAAGATTCTCGGTCCGTCACAGCTTTCACTGTCATGGAATCCTGATAAAAGACCATTCCATGAAACTAAATCCCGGTGACTCATTGCATTAAAAACTTTGCAACCATCGTCAAATGAATCATTCTTCATGTACATTGTAAGTAATGCATTATTGACTGCTGTTTCATTTGCATAACCATATTTGTAAACACAGGCATGTAGACACTGAGAATAACGTAGGTCACCTAGACTTTTAGCAGCGCTGAGAATGCTTGTAAGAGTAAACTGGTTGGGTCTCAATCCCAAAGATACCATCATGCAAAATAGCTCAGCGGCTTTTTTTTCCCTTCCTTGCTGCTCAAGGCAACAGATCATGGCACTCCATATCACAACGTCAGGCGATTTTATCCTCCAAAACACGTTTAATGCATCACCTGCCAGCCCACATTTGGAATACATGTCAACAAGACTGCAACTCACAAATTCCTCATCTTCGCACCCACTTACAATTGCCATACCATGCACAATCCGGCCTGCTTTTATGTTCTTAGAAGCGGCACACCCTTTAAGAATAGTACACAACGTATATCTATTAAACTTCACTTCAGCTTCTTTCATCCTACAAAATAATCTCAAAACCCTTTCATCATCACCTGCAAGAGAAAACCCATTAATCAATGAATTCCACGAAACCACGTTTTGTTCAGGCAACGAAACACACACCTTCTCCGCATAATCCAACTCACCACATTTAGCATAAAGATCAACGAGACCCGAACCAACATGCCCATCATCAAAAAACCCGTGTTTCACAATCTCACAATGTAACTGCTTACCAAACTCAATATTCAAACACAAACTACACCCTTTCAAAACACTAGCTAACGTAAACTCGTTCCCCCTTATCCCTTCTTCACACATTTCACAAAAAACCCGAATTGCTTCACCACCACACCCTTCACTAACAAACCCACTAATAAGCGCCGTCCAAGACACAACATCTCTCTCAGGCATTTCATCTAACACCTTGCGTGCAATACTCAAACACCCACATTTCGCATAAAAACTAATCAATGACACCCACAAATGAGAATCCAACTCAATACCACTTTCCACAATCTGTTTATGAATCTTTTTTCCCTCATTTACAGCCCGATTTTCGGCACAATCTCGGAGCTTCCCTGAATACAATCTTAGCTTCTCTTTATCCCATTTTTTAAAATTCTTTCTTTTAACAGGTGGATTTGTTTCAGCTGCAAATAGGCTAGAAGTTGTGAAATAAGAAGAAATTAAAAATGACTGCTTTTTATAGGATTGATTATAAAAATTGTTGAAAATGAAATGGGTTTTTGAAAAAGTGTTAAAGATTAAATTTTTAAGTGGTATTTGATGCATATTTGTATGTGTAAATAATTTTGTTTGAATTTCCATTCAATTCGAACTCAAAAAAGAGGGAAATACACTCACTATTTATATTATTATGTGTTATATTGTCTGAGAAATTTGCAACAAAAACAGGGCAGGATATGATGATATGTTATGTAATCCCTCGCAAATTTAACTTTTGTTTTATTTTAATATCTAGTCCCTCACCTTTATTTGATTGTTAAAGCTGTCAAATTTAACTTTTCACTCGAAGAATCAGAACGATAATCTTTCTATGTACGTGTAAAACCGAAATATATAGCCAATCCAATTGCTATTTTTACTTGGAAATTCGTACAGTAATAACTTAGAAATAATTTTAGGATACTGAAAGATTATTTTAGTTTCCTTTCAAGTTAATTTGGAAAAATATATGGGTAAATGGTTGAGAGTCTTTTGGTACCATGTACCGTATTAATATCCAGAACGCACACCGCATAAGCTCATGTCTTGTAAGTCATCATTATTTTCAAGATTTAGTTTTTCCACTTGTCTTTCACAAGTTTTGTAACTGTGATCTCCAGCTTTCATTTGTGAGCATGTATAATCACATGATGTCGTTACTACTATGGTTTCACTGGTTAGTTTGAAAAGATATATGCAAAATATTTTTATACTTCGCAACAGTTACAAGTTCTCTTCGTAGTTCAAATTTACTCAAATTTCTATGCTTTGAAAATCAGAAATCAATCTTTACTTGATATTTTGGGTAAAACCACATGAATTTTCTTTCCGTTTATAGCTTTAAACTTTAATATATTTTGTCTATATCTAAACTAATTCTATAAAAATTGTCCTTTAAATTAACAGGATATCGAAATACCCAATATAGCACTACACTATAACATGATATCAACTATCAAAGACAATCTTTCAAGGAGCGGTTATGAAATTATAAACAAAACTTGAATATGGTTTAGACATCAAGCATTAATGGTTGCAAGAAGCATAACCAATGTAACTAATTGATGTTGTAGATTATCTGATGAAAAATACATAAACATATGTGTAAATGTTCATCGATCAATAACAAAGGTCATTAGTTATACAATTTTGGTAATATAAGGAAATGATAAACAACTACTCAGTTTCTTGTGTACTAATTGCCTAATTGGTTCTAGTCTTGAGGTATGTATTGTTTACAAGTATGGGAATGAAAGACGGACTTTCATTCCTATCAAAAGTGTTTGGTTGATAATATTGGGATTAGCAATTGGTAATCAAACTCCTTAATGATGTCTTCAATGAACGCTCTCCCCAACGTGAACCTCAGCTAGTCATGTTAAATAAGGTTGGACCTCCGCTTCTAGTCATGTTAATCTGAACTGTATGAGTGCCCAGTGTATTTACTAGAAAAATTGTGGGCAAAAAGTTATTTCTTTACTTATTTTTTTTAGTGTTTGAATTAGAAATTTGAGAAAAAAAAATGTGTTATATAAGATAATCAAATGAAAATTGAAAGGATAATACAAATTGATTTTATTTTCAACCTATAATATAATACAAATTTATTTAAATAGATATATAAGGTTGTCCGACACCTAAATAAATCTCTGGACCCCCATGATTTTTATGGTTTAAAAAATTAATATGTGAATGTCCGACATCTAAACTTAGGTACCTAACAGCCTTATATTCCCATCCCCTTATTATATTTAGATTATACAAGTAGCTTTTTTAACTCATTGTAAACTAAGTTTTAAGAAGTCTCGTTTCAAAAATTATTATCTCTATAACAAATTTAATAGAGATTCAGGATTTATAAGTTATTTAGACCATAACTTCGAGGGAAGAAGAGAGCCTGACAAGCTTTGGTACAATTTAGGTGCCCAATGAGGTGCCAAGCAGACCCATCTATGATAGAAAATGACTTTCACGTTTGGTTCAAAGAACATTTTTTTTTTTTTGAGAATTCATCATTTACCGAAAATACTATGAGACGTTTGGAAATGGTGTAAGTAGTTGAATAGGAGGATCACGCTCAGATGTCTAGTGTGCTCCAGCACCTCGATGTTTCTTTTAGAGATAAATCCTCACACCCATAGTGATTCCATAATTGAAATCAAACACCTTAGATACCAAAACCAATCCTAAAACCAATGTATTTGTTCGCTTTTTGTCTAATCGACTAATCCGATCTAGAACCAAACTATTCTGACTACAATGTCCATTCCAACTAGACCAATTGGACTATTCACTTGTGTTCAAGTAATGAACACATTACAAGATTACATGCACAAAATAATAATGCCACACAACTTGATCATAACTATATGCCATCATCATTAGTCTATAAAACAAAACAGAGGCGATACAATCTTTGGATTCAAAATCCCAAACAAAAAATAAAAAAATAGAAGCACCATTTAGCTATGTTTTCTCTGCAACATACATATAACCTTAATGCCTTATGCCAACTCAAACAATAGTCAAAAGAGAAAAGGAGCTAAGATTTTATAGGAAAATGAATTTTGAAGGGATTTTGAGTATGAAAATCACTATGTATTGGGTTGTTTTAAATTACGATTTTTCAGTAGGAGGTGGTGTCCCGGCTAGCCATCCCCACACCCCTCCTGAAGTCTGTCTTTGTTTTGCAAAAGCTTCTTCAGAAGCAGCCTTTTGTCTTTGAAGGATTTCAAGTTCTTTCTGTAAGGTGTCCACTGTTTGTAGCTTTTGTCTTAGTTCGGCAACATCCACCTGTTGATTTTTCAGCAGTCAGAATTAATTGCAAAGTGAAAGATAAAAAAGTGTCCAATTCAAAATAAGAAATCAAATTTTGAAAGACATTAGAAATTAACCAGCATTTTTATGATTTAGAGTATAAATAACATGTATGCCACTTCAGACATACAAGGAGTCTATAAAGACTTTTTTGTATATATTTATTCAATTGTAATACTTAGGTAGTGGTCATTTTATTATGTACTAAGTTCTTGATAGAGTTAAAATGTGCTACACAGACCTGATCATCTGATCAGTCCGGCCCTGATAAGAAAATGCACAAATGAAATTGTGAATACTATTCGTACCGTTATTTATTACAACTAAATGATTCAGGTTATTCAAAATCATGTAATATTGTAAACGCTTTGGAAAAACAAAACAAATCCAAGCAGGCCTAAGAAACATTTATAAATAATAAGTAACCTTTTGAGAGAATCAATTTTGTAGGGATGAAGCACAACACAACAAAAATTACCTCTAGTTTAAAACATCTGGACTGCTCTGCAGCAAGCTGACCACGTACAGACTGGAGTTCCTGCACCAGGGTAATATATTTGAACGAAAAATGATGGTAAACATACTTATTTTAGTTTGCACCCACTAAAAGTACACAGTAAGAGAAGTTACTGAAAAATTTAGGACAGACCTAACAGTGCATACTACAATCCAAAGAAACAATTTTCTTAGAACTATACTCTAAGTCAGATAAACAATCAATCTCAATAAGCTACAGATGGATCGGGTTCGTATACAAAAACAAATGGCAAAATACATGGATTGGGTTGACTCACAACCACCTTTGTTTTTGTCAATTTCCTAGACTTTTTCTATAAAATATATAGAATGTGAAGAGATGTTTACAAGAATAACATAAAGCTTTAAATTCTATCAACTATGAGATTGTATGCATTTTGAGAAACTTTTAACACATTTAACCCATTCAACCGCTTCCAATTTTAGTTATAATACTTTACATGACCCATTGGAGAGAAAACACAATCAAAATCAACCCACTCATTTGCATATGGTTTGAACTTGTCACCTCTAATAAACATGGGACCAGCATTTTACATATAGGAAAGAGCATGAGCTTTCTTTTGGACCTAATGCTCAAACTCCTCAAAGGACCTGAACAAACTTATCGTCAAAAGCATTGGATATACGGTACCTTGTACAAGTCTGTGTTCTTGGATTCAGCTTCTATCAGCTCTTGCTTTAGCTGAAGTGATTGTGACTTCTCATTGCTGAGTGCTGATTCTAATTCTTCCTTTTCTGCCTTAAGTGCAGTAACGAAATGCTCACTGACTTCATTCACTTCAGTTGACTGCACATTATTAGACACAATTACACAACACAATATAACAAAGATACATAATTTATTGCAATCAAGAATAATTTAGAAGATGAATAATCTATGAATATCATGTGCAACTTGTCTCAAAGATCTTTTCACGCTCATACATATATAAGCAGAAACAAGTCTTGAACCAACTCTCCTATTGATATAAAATCAGAAAACATGGAAGTATACTTGGTAGCATGTGTTTTAATCAGGTTTTAAAACTGAGTATGTGATTACTCTGACTAATATTTCTTCTTTCTTCTAGGATTACCCACTAACAGATATAGCAGAAATCAAGCAATGCACATTGGACCAAATTGTAATTTGTAAAGAAGTTGAGTTACTATACCCATACCTGTGGTTCATTATTGTCCATGCCAATTTCCCTAATTTTTGCTTCTTGACCAGCTTCAAAGTCTAACTCGACATCTCGAGTGCCATTTGTTGCATTCTGAGCACCAGAACCACTATCAAGGGCAGGTGTTCCCGATCTGGTTGCTTGTAATGTAGATTTGTGGCTGGGTTTAAGTAAGTTGACCTAGTGAAATCCAAAAGCAATTTAGAATACCCTAGAAATCAGTGTGTATGTGTGTGTGTGTGTGAGAGAGAGAGAGAAGATATACTCCCTACCTCGTTGTTGTATCTCCCATTGTATCCTCCAAAAGAAACTAGAACATCCTCACCATTGTATGAGCTTAAGACCAAACTCAACCCCTGCAGACAAGAACCGGGGTCAGATTAAGACTTTTAAGAAAACTATAAAGTACCTTTCTTTGCAAAGTAAATACCTCACTGGCAAGAGGAACACGCCCTTCAACAGTTGTGACAACTGACCAAGATAAAGTAGACATGTTGAGAACAACAGTTTCTGAAACTCCTGCGGAAGAACAATAGAGAAAAATTATCATAGAGGTGGCAAAAAATGTGGGTCATGCAAGTGAGTAAAAGGTTAACGTGAATATTCTCGGGATAGATCGCGTTGGGATTCAAAACATTTTTGTCAAAAAGTAATATATCAATGATTAGCATCATATATAATCACAAAAGATATATTACTAAATAATCTACATTTAACATACTGATTTAGGAGGTCCGATACCAAGTTACAGTTTTGGCGACTATCAGCCAACTTGACACGTTTCAATTAACCAAACTTTTGTGAAAAACTTGAGGAAACACATCCAAAATTGACCAATATATAAGGTTACAAGTCAAAACTACTAGCTCTAAATTATGCCATGAAAGAAGAGAGAGATGCTTAGTGTCACCCACGCTAGCAGCTACCTAGTATACATAACTCACATAACCAAAATAGGCTGGTTGGGTAACAGATCAACATGTGTGAAGTTTTAAGCGGGTCAAAAAATGTCAGTTTAATGTATTCAATATTATAAACAAAAAAAGAACTATATCATAGATAGATAGATAATTTGTACAATTCATTAGCATAATTGGATTAGGAGGTTGAAAATACTCAAACAGCACTGTGGACAACTTTCGCTTGGTTAAGAATGTAATGGCTATGAAGTATGGACTGAAATAATCTCATTCTCAAATACATACCACTCTTGTTATCTCCACCACCGACAATAAACCAACTCTCTCCAACAGTTACACCGGCATGGCCAGCACGTGGACTTGGTATCTCTCCTTGTTGACTTGGTGTTGACCATTCCATCTAAAAGAGGATACATCTTATAAAACCAAAGCTCGAAATTTAATAAGTGGCAATAAAATCCAATATAATTAATTTTTCTCACAGTTTTTAAATCAAGGACATGAAGATCATTGAAACAAGTAGCATGAGTGCCACCACCAAATATAAGAAGATAGCGTTCTGCATGTACAGCAGCAGCATGGTCAGACCGTGGAGATGGAGAGTCGCCTCTGCATATATAGGAAAACAAGTATGCCCCAAACCACAAGTTCAGCATACAAGATATCTAGATAAATCTAATGTACAAGACAGAAAATATACACACAAAGGATACAAGATATGTTGGAACTTGGAACTCAAAGTACTTTAACTAATAAACGAGTTATTGGCTTTACAAAAAACTGTACACGAATTTTATGAAAATGCAGAATAATACAACACTTAACATAGATCTTGGACAAAAAAAAAAAAAAAGAAGCCGAATGGTCTTTATTGAACCTGTAACTTTCAGAACTTGCCCCAAATTGCTCATTCTTACAAATTATAATCTCTTTTTTGCATTTTCAAATATAACATGGTGTTTGTGGCAATTTCTAAATCCAGACACTCGTTAAAAATTAGTTTTAGGGTCCAGAGTTGGATCCAGATGCCACTGTGAACATTTTATCATCCAGATAGTTTAGTAGTTTAATTCCTAAAGAATATGCAAACGCAAATAAAGATAATACTATGAGCATCTTACATTGTGTCAATTTCATCCCAAGTCATGGTTTCAAAGTCCAAAATGTGCAGATCATTCAAGAGAGTTCTCTTTCCATCTTGTCCACCAAATATGACTAAGCTAGAGCCCACAAGTGTAGCTGATTGACCTCCTCGTGAAACCTACAATAGCAGGATAAAATAAAAAAGTATTTGAAATCTAGCAAATAAAAATGATGACAATTTCTTCAATAAAAAATTTGTACTACAGTCTTATTTCAATGTAAAAGTTGCATATTAGAATTAAATAGGTAGTTTAAATTGCAAAAACTTTCAAGTTTGAATTTGCATGTAAATTATACATTCTACTTCGTATTTATCGTATTTAACTTAATTTAAATTTCTACATAAATAGATCAAAACTGATTGCAAACTTTTGTTGCATTGTAATATGATGTATTGTGCAGTATGTGTTGAGGAGTATCAAGAGATTAAACATGTATACCGGTGGTTTTCCATAGGTCTTCATGGTTGACCAAGTATGCGTTTGCAAATCAAATGCCTTCACTGAACAAATAAATGATACATTATCCATAAGAGCAACTATAGAATGTGTAGGTTTTTAAAAAGTGAAAGATAGATGGAGTTCTAAAGCGAAGCAAATGGCCACGAAGTCTACACCATAAGTCTAACTTGTCTTACAATCAACTATATGGAGGTTTCTGGCTAAGTAGTCAAGGACATAAATTTCAGTGTTTCGGTCACGGACTGGTATACGAAATATCGTTTATTTCGGTAATTCTAATATTATATATATATGTATTAAATATATACATAAATAAGAGTAAAAGATAAAAGCTGGAAGTGCTGAAACAGAATTCACCGAAATTTCGGTCAAATTTCGGAAATTTCGGTGGCATTTCGGTCAAAACCACCGAAAATTTCGGAAACAATATCTAAACCGAAATTCAATACCAAAATTATGTGCCACCACCGAAAACCGAGATTTCACCGAAATTGATAACATAGGTTTCTGGATGTGCATATATTGTAAGTGATTATGCGATATTGAATAATCAGAATCATATAATAAGAGGTATAAAAATAAGTTGTAACAGAGAGTGTTCAGATGCCTGCTGCTTGAAATTGTTATAATCAGTTATGATATTATGTTTAGGTCTAGTGTAGAATGTAGATTGTGATGTCTTAAAAAAAAGTTGTACAAAATTGAACTAATACCAAATCTTTTGTGAAAAAAAAAAACAATCTATCAATGGGAATACGAATCTTTTAGATCAGGTTCAAAGAATAGGTAGATGAGTAGAATAAAAACTGATATGAAACTGATAACTCGACCAATTAAACACTAGCAGAACACATTTATCAAAACATTAAGAAATCAAGTCAAACAAACCATTGACAACTTCAGAAGGATCCTTTGTATGTCCTGCAATTGATATAAGCTTATTTCCTTCCCATGGTATCTACAGATCAAAATGTTATACTTAGTAATATTAGACAACAAAATCATCATGTATAAGATGCGACCAAAAAAATTGAAAGACCTACTGATTGAGGGATGACCTCAAATACCGCTAGGCCAAAGGCCCGTTGGTCATATGACCAAATTGATCTATGATAATAATTCAATGGTACATATCCTATTGGAAAAACAGATCACTATACTAACCAAAGAATGGCCGGCGCAAGGAGTAACTGTCGCTGGAACATCGGAATTTGCTTTGACTTCAGCCTTTGACCATGTCCAAGTTCGTAGATCAAGAGTCTGCAAAGAATTATCATTGTAGCTGAGAATGCAACTCGAAGACAATGTAATGGTTCTAACATAGCTAAAACGAATCAAACTTGAAGACAGTACAAATACATTAAGACCAGGCAGAATAAGGGATAACCATATTTTCTGAAAAGTAGCTACAGATATATTAACATATAGTTACACCGCTAGACAACTTATCATGTAGCTTAATGAAAAGTTTGACCTTTTTAGATATCTAACCACCCCTCAAGGCCTCAAGACAAAAAATATTGTGCCTCAAACTAATGCCAGAAAATAAAAAGTAGTGGCATTAACTTTTGGCCATATAGTACCATACCTGAAGATCATTTAGGTAACGACCATTGTGGTTTCCACCAAATATATACATTTTATCGTCAACAACAGCTGCTGCATGCTGCCAATTTGAACACAGTTTTTAGAGAAGGAAAAAAAACAGCAAATAAACTTTAATGGTAGCTAGAAGAAAGTAATACCTCATATCGGGGCTTTGGACGTGGACCTGAAACTGTAGGTGCAACCCATTGGTCATACACACCAACAGAACCAAGTCCTTCCACCACTACATCTTTATCCACAGAATTCCCATTCTCAGTGGGGATGATTTTTGTTTCTGGCAAAGTGACTTCATTTTTAGTGGGCAATTCTGTCTTTTGATTATGCTACACCAGACGAATGATGTTCCAGTTTAGATTATAATTCGCCGCATATATAAAGAAAGAAAACGTCATACTACCATCAAAGGGACTTTAAGGAAGCATTACATTCATCTCTACATCTACAATGGGGTCTGGAGTAAAGTTGGATACCCTTGAATACCATCCTGGATCTTCTTCCTATTCAAGAAATAAACAGAAGACAAATTAATCAAGGTTTTAGAGTATAACATTTCAATTAAAGATTACTACCAAGTTATACTTACCTCTAATATTTTTACAAAAAGCCGCATTGCTTCTATAGAAGCCATGGATCCAAGACCATTCCAACTGCAACAAAAAAAGAATTAAAAGGGGAACGATAGTGGACTTACAAAACAACTATCCTATCTCCATTGATACGTTATCAAACGACAAATCAAGTGCGCTAGAACTATTTTCACATTTTATATGCGTTGTCTGATGCACTGGCCACTACATTTACCACTATCAGATAAGAATTAACATGGGAATGGTACTGTGCACTTACATTGGTTTCAACGTTCATCTTATTACTAGTTATTTCTTGTTGAGTCTATGTTCTTCCTTTTTATATTATAAAATTAATCTTATCTACACATAAGTTTGAAATAAGACTAGCATAGTGCCCAAGCAATGCGGCGGGAGTAAATATTTCTACTGGTGCCATCTAATGACTTTTTATGGTGGTTCTCGCAGAGAGTAAATAATTTGCTACATTACTCTTTATTAAAAGAAAAAAGATTTCAATGAAAAAGTTTATTTGTTTTTTGTAGGACATGTTTGGGGTTTTCAAAAATAAAAATAAAAAAATAGAAGTTATAATATACTAAATGAGTTAATTACATAAATGGAAAGTTTGACTATCAGAAAAATGTCCCTTAAACGACTTAATCACCTAAATAAAAAGTTATGGTAATTCCTTGCTAAACATAAAAGTGTCCCTTAAACACACTATCTATTATATTCTGAATATCAGAAAAACTATTGAGCAAACTCTGTATGTATTTTTGATAAATATTGCTAAAATGTATTAAACAATTATATAATTTTTGATCTACTCAATATTTGATAGGGTATATAAGTATATAACAGAAGAACAAGCAGCAAATGATAAAAGCCTTAATTCATACATTAGATCAATACAAAAAGAAACTTTTTTTCACATGCATTCATTAGCTTATATAAACAAACCTTGTCCATTTGCTTTGTTCCACTGGACTCCAAGCTCTCGGCTTTGGTATGGTACATGGTCCAACAGTTGCCTGATATAAAACAATATCATCTTATCAAAGTACGATTCCACAGATAACATCTAATTAACAAAGGGATGCATAGTGAATAATTTTATATTCTAAGTCTGGAAAAAGGGTGCGAAAACAATTTCAGTAAGACCATTTGTTTCCTGTTAATGTGCGTGATATAATACTTGTATCTATTGATTAAATTAAGATGATCGATCAGTAAAACACAAAAATATAATGATAGTAACTGCATAAAATAGTTCTGAGCCATTATTCGGTTACACTCTCTTCATTCCAAAACGAGAAAAAAAAGAAGAAGTAAACAATAGCTTTCCATTAATTTAAGAACCAAATACTAGACATATAACGACACATTAAGTTAACTGAGAACCTCTTGATTGACGGCCCACCTGAATCCCTCTAGGCTAAGTTTGATGAAGTTTAACATAACTAGCATAAAATATATTAAAGAATGTAGCTAATGGAATGACGAATCACTTATAGACTTTTATAATATCCCTATATACCTAGTCCTTCGTAGCTCACACGAGATCCAAAATCCAAAATTTCTAAATTTCATTCTGTTGATACATATAGCCAACTATGATTCCCCTACGGCTACAGTCTTTCCATTTCTAAATGAGACTACTTTTCACCACCTTTTGTCAGCAAGATTTCAGAATTATCAAATTAGATCATCTAAATCAAGTTTTCATAGCAAAACTCTAGAAATTCAATAATGCAGGTGTCCAATTTGGCCCCAAAGAATAAAAACTCTCCTAAATGAAGGGTTTATAACCGATAGATTGGGCCAGGGAGTTTTCAATGGTTTTCTCCTGTGGTTAAAACACGTGAGTGGCACATTCCAAAAAACCCTTTTGGCTAAAGTCTTCAAACCTTATACCTACTCTTTCTATGTGACAATCACAGGAATATCAATCTGATATCTTTACTTCCTTCTTTTTTGAATTTGGTCACCGAACCTATGTTTTCAGTTACTTTTTTTGCTTTTAATTGTTTCGATTGGCACTACCCGCCTAAATCCTACAAAAAATCCATGGGCCTAAAACGCTTATTTCACCAAAAGGGATATCAGACACAATTCCGGCCACCACCACCTGTCCATCACCGGCGCCATAATAAACATCCTCCTCACATGCACAGATCAAAAAATAACTGAAACAACTTCTTAAAAAGTTCAACGTCAATGGCGAAGGTAAGATTTCGTTGGAGCTGGGATCCATCATGATGATATAGAGTTATTAAACTAACTAGTTGTTATTATTATTAAGTAATTCAATATGATTACTATTATTAGCTTTTAAGTATTTAGATATTTCTTGTATTGTTATTGAAATGTTAATTAGAAGGATCAAGAATGATAATGGTTAATGGTTATGAATGGTTGCAAGAATTTTTACTTCACAATTTTGATTCGATCTGTTTGGGGTGGATTCATATTCTAGTGCCTAAAGTTTTTAGCCAAATGATTGGTAACATATATTTTTTCAAGTTCATTATGTAGGTTTGGGCTGGTATGATTGATGGTTACGTTGCTACAAAGTCCAGAGCAAGAGGAAAATGGTAGTTACCATGACGAAATGATGGTTGAGTCAAGCTCAAGTCATTGTGATGGTTGGGGTCAAGCTCGAGTCGTTTGTGACAATGGGATGTAAATAATCTAAGTTGCTGATTCTACTGCCTATAGTCTCATTGTTCAGGCTTTCATTTCTCTGTTTTTGTGCTACCAAACACTGGAGTTGATTTCTTTCAAATTTCTCTAGTTATTTCTACTGAAATAACTAGAAATCATGAATTTGTGTTAGTGTGTGAAAAGGTGTAGTGTGTTTTGAGAGAGGAAGAAGATGAAGTGTAGGAAGTTGTATTTAATAATCTGAAAAAAAGTTACAAGTCTTCCTTTTGAGAGGGCTAATATACATATTACAAAGTTTCTAATTAACCTCTCAAAATACAAAGAGTTACAATTTGACACTAGTAAACATAATATCTAACAATTTCTCTATCAATAGCAAACAAAGGACTTCATTAGATTTCTCATCTATATTCATTTCTCTACATTTCATGTCTGCTACATTTCATTTCACTAGATTTCAACTTGAAAGGGTGGGGAACTGATATGATCCCACATCGGCCAAGTATGGGATTGGTTGGTGGTTTATAAGTCTAGATGTCCCCGCTTCCTTTGAGCTAGCTTTTGGGAGTGAGTTCTACACCTAGTTTATGGCATGATACGAGCTAATTATGGGATGGGTTCGTATCAATTTCTCCCTACCAAACACGCCCTGATAATATCCCTATATACCAAGTCCTTCACTAATCCTTTGACCAACTCACACGAGATCCAAAATCAAAAATTCCAAACTTGCACTCTTTTACTACACATAGCCAAACTATTAATCCCCTACAGCTACAATCTTTCCATCTCTAAATGAGATTACTTTTCACCATCAACAATTCAGAATTCTCAAATAACATCATCTAAATCGATTTTTCATAGCAAAATTCTAGAAATTCAATAATGCGAGTGTACAATTTAGCCCCCCAAAAAAATATAAACTCTCCTAAAATGAAGGGTTTATAACCCATAGATTGATCCAGGGGGTTTTCTCCTATGGGAAGTGGAGATGATCCGGTGTCCAGTGCCCCGTCAGTGATCCAAATTTTCCGTTAAAACAACAAAGATATATTTTATATACATATTATTACATTATATAAGCTGTATATAATGCAAAGTCCAACTATACTATATTAATACTAATGACATGGATCTATATCATTTCACATCACATCTCAAAAAAATGAAAATAATTGATATAATAATAAAAAAAAAATCTTACTAATTGAAGTCAAAATTGAACTAATTCAATAAAAAATAATAATTATAAAAAAGCAGCAGAATTAGATAAAATGTAAGTAAGTAATTGAGAAATATATATATATATAGAGAGAGAGAGAGAGAGAGAAACCTGCTGATACAAGGCGTAAAGCAACAAAGCGCCGTCGTTTGAGAATTTAGAAGTGACAGAAGAAGAATTGGGGGAGCCACTGAATCCAGCATAAGTAGCGGCAGCGTAGAAACGATCCGGATAAGCGAGGCCAGAGCTAGCCCGACCCATCGCTGCCATTAATTTTGATGGATCAGATGAGACTGAATTGGATCTGAAGAGATCAGATCCGGTGATGGCAATTTGGTGATATATATGTTATGATGAAGAGAAACAGAAGAGGTTCGGATTTGAATTGAATTGAAAATTTGGGGCGAAGATTGGCAAGTACGTGCTGCTGGTTTAGCTTATTATTTAACTTAGAAATTAGAATTTATAAACTTATACTAATACCATATTATTATTACACTATTCTTGCTATTATTCCATTTTTATCTTATTTTATTTTTGCAATAACACCAATTAATATATGGTTATTGTGTCGAAATTTTTAGTATTACTTCGGTATTATTGATATTTTTTTTAGTACTGATCTTGGAGCCTACCAAAAATGAATACTGGTCTTAATTTCAAATGAAACTCATTACCACTTTTGAATTTTCAATGGTAATCAAAACGATACTAAGACGGGATTGGTATTTTGCTCATCTCTTACCTTGACATCGATATCATGTAGTGAAATTGCTTTCCAATTTTTGCAAAACTCAATAAAGACATCAACGATAGTCCATGGTAAAAGTACAATATAAATGAGGTACATTTGACATTGGCGTGATAATCATCTCATGGTGTTTGGCATGAGTTTCCGTATTTTTTTTGTTTTTTTTTCTCACTTCAAGCATCATAAATATAAGTGTTCAATTGGAATGATACAACAAACAACAACAAGGTACCCAATCCCGACATAAGTCGGGCTATGGGGGAGGTATGATGTAGACAGACCTTACCCCTACTCAAAGGTAGAGAGGCTGCTTCCAGATCCACTGGAGTGGAAGGGACCTCCGGCCCAAAAGTGAAAAATAGGGTTAGATCCACCAGAATAAAAGCCTTAACCGGATAGGGATAATCTCGATCTCAAACTCTCAATCTCAATCCCACTCTTCGGATCACAAATTCAGATCTTATATCTAGAAATTTGTTACCGTTAGGGAGAGGGAGAGGTTAGAGAGAGAGAAGAGAGAAAAGAAATATAGCAACCGACTTAATTAGGATTGAGATTGAGAGTTTGAGATCCAGATTATCCCTATCCGGTTCAATTGGAATGATAAGTAACATAAATAAAATATGTTTAATTAGGATGGGAAATGACATATATGTATTGATTAGTTATATTAATATTGTTGATATATTTCATATTTCATATAACTACATATATAAGTATTTGTATATAGTTGTCTATGTGTTTTACATAAACTTCTTTTAATTTATGGTTAGAATGCAGGTAAATATAACTTTTTTTGAAGTTATGGTTAGATATTGTGCTACTCTCATTTGAAAATTATGCATAGTTGAGTGGCGATTACTTGTTCACATGCTTCCATCATAGACTTCACCGTTGTAACATTTCGACCAGATCGATACCACTTCCGTTTTGCTTATTAGCTTTGTAACTTTAAACTTGTAAAAAAGCAATAAGCAACCCAAACTATCTCTTGTACTGTGTTTTGATAAAGCTAAAATGAAGTAGCTTATTTGTTAGAAAACCAACTGGGTTGGATCAGTAGTTGGAGATCTTTACTTTGGATACAGAGGTCAAGGGTTTGATCCTCATGCCCAACAAAGATTTACATAAGTCGCAAGCAGGTCATAAAAGCTAGTAGTTTTCATATACAAGGCCTTATATATAGCATGTGTAATGAAGTTTCCTCAAAAGAAACAAAGTGAATGTATCTTGTTATTTCACAGTTAATGCGTAAAACAAATAGTATCAAAAGTTTTTCTTTTGGATAATGAAATCTGCTAGTATCAAAAGTTTCATGATTTCTTATGCATAAGTGCTGCTATTTTCTGGCATTATGAAGTCAAAAACTTTCCTAGTCTTGTGGACTAATTAAGCAGTCAAGATAAAAGAATCCGCAATCTTGTAAAAGTCAGTTCTGAGCATTGGCCATGTTGTTTCTGGCGTTTGTGCATTGAGAGTGAACAAGCGTCCACCACGAGTACAACATACTGCCACGTTGTGGCGCCTAAATGAAGGGCTTTCTACCGTGAATTCTAGCACATAGTACTTGATTTTTTTGGATATGTCTTCTCTTAAGTTTGACTTTATGAGTGTCCCTTTGATATCTGGTCGTCGACCAGACCCTGTAATTGTCTTAACGATTGCTTCTCCTACCTCTTTTGGACCTCCAAATGCCTCAATTCTATCCAAAGAAATACAACGCTACAATTAATAACTTGAGATAATATCTAATTTGGTTCTTGCGAAGACAGCATAAGGTAAGAAGGTTTATCTTTAAGTAAAAAATAACAAGGCATGATTTACTTATCAATTGGTGACATGAAACGATGAAAGAACAAAGATATAAAATTAATGTAGCATAAACTTACGAGAAATCAAGAGCAACTGGCGAGACAATGACGCTAACGTTGAGCTCACCACTCGACCCGGGTGGACCAAAGGCAACAACCGGTTCATTTACATTCCTACGACGTTTCACTGGTGGCAAATCAAGTGATCTTTCCCTCTCTGCCTTCCCAGCTGCCCTATACAATAAGGTCTGATCTCCAACCCAATTTTGTGGGTATATAAATTCTGGGCATTATTGCAACGCATAAATAACAAAATCCAATTCTATAGTCAATGAACTAGCTAGCTTTTCTTAAGGGTTTTGATTATATGGGTTAAATCTTAAATGAAATGTACACTTACACTTTTGCATTTTGTCAAAAATAAAACTAATTCAATGACATATTAACTTTCTTTTAAAAGAAACAAACGCGTTTAATCATATTTTAGAGCAAATTTCTCATTAGCACATTATCATGAACTCGAGACACATGTTAGTAAAACCCATATTACGTTACAAAAAAAGAAAGAAAAAAAATATTGATATAAGTTTCAAGTTGTTAACTAACCAAAGCCTTGTTCAGAATTGATGCACCGGCTATAACCTTTGATGGGATAAAGCACATCAAGTTTGAGATTACGGGCAGTTTCGGGTGACAAACCAAGAAGAAAACTAGTTGTACCGATGAAGTTGGCACCAATGGCGACTAAAGAAGCTGACCCGATTCCAGTCAGAAGCCTTCGTCGAAATGTCGTTGCTAAATTGTTGGAAGGGATATATGTAGTAGTGTCTTGCAAGTTGTCATTTCTGTCACTAGGATTTTGTTGGGTCATATAAATCCGGTTTAAGAAATTATGTTGAATTGCCATTGTTTCAACTTTTGAGCTAAAAGCTTATCTTCTGTTTGGCTACAACTCAACCATTATTCACATACTCCTATGCCAAGCGTATTAGCCAATCAAACAATGGCACGTCATACATAAATCATCGAGTATTTTTAATGAGAAGGCAAGAGTTTAATATCTTTTGATTAATCATTAATGTATTTTGTTGAGTTTTTTTCTATTGCTTTGAATTAAAGGAGCTCAATATTGTTGTTTAAGCTTTAATATATGTGTTTGTTGGTGTTAGTTTTGAACCACATACTTATCAATAAGACACTGTCTCGCGTTTCCATGATAATGATCAAGGTTGGGGAACTCGTGACTCGAACTCGACTTGACGAGGGAGGAAGTCGGGAGTTTTTGGAGAATCAGACTCGACTCGGGGAGAATTCGGATTGGAATTTTATATGGAAACATAAGTTTTTTTGAAATTATATGTAATAAAACTTTAAAAATATATTCCAAACTTCAAATTATGACATAATTGTTTAAAAACATTAACATAATAATTCTAACTTGAAAATTAATCGTTAGATTAGTTGATAAGATGACGTTTCATCATCATCTTGTCTGCATCAAAGTTGGAGAACTCGTGACTCGGACTCGACTCGGCGACGTGGAGAGTCAGGAGTTTATTTTGGAAACTCGGCTGACTCGGGGGAGTTTTACAACCTTAATAATGATACTATATGGCTGAAACACTTCATTTTATCTATACTATATTATAAAGTAAATTTATCATGTCTAAATTTTAAGTTTCAATATTTATCTTCTTAAAATGTCCTCCTATCTATTCTATATTTACCTAAAAATACTATGATACCCTTTTTCTCCTTAAATCTCAATCTATCATATTTTTTTCTCTCTCCCCCATAAATCATTTATTCCTCTATTTCATTTAAAATATTTTATCTCAAAAATCATACATCGACAAATTATAAAAATTATATGGGTGCTCTTAAAATTTCATGTTCTTTCATTAGAAGATGTCATTCGATATACTTTTGACGAATTTTTAAATCCGAGAGCGGAACCCGTACGGTTAAGGCATTTGGTTATCACACTTTATGACCTATCATACTTTATGACCTACTCCCACCATCTCACCGTCGCAACGCGCGGTACTTTCATTTATTCATAAAGCTGTTATTTATACATGTATACAATAAATTTCTACATGAGATGTTAAATAAACTTATATATATATATATATATATATATATATATATATATATATAAATGAATACTTAATATATTCTATGAATTTTTTTAATCTTTTTAAATAGTTAGTCAAAAACCTTTTCGTTTATGTAACTGGCTCATTTTTTATTTAGGGGAACGGAATATGAGGCTGTTAGACACCTAAGTTGGGTAAAAAACTCCTCACATACCATTTTTTAAACCATAAAAATCATAGGGGTCAAACATTTATTCAAAATATTAAAATATTGGTATGTGAGAGATTTTTCACCCAAGTTTAGTGCTTAACAACCTCATACTCACTTTTTCTTTTTTATATTATATAACTTATATGTCTTTTAAGATTTAACATGTGTCGGAAAAGTAAGTTTTATTATATTAAAATACACATAAAATATACTAATAGTTAAATCGAGCTTGGGTTTTAGTTGACTCGACGATATCCGAAATTAATATTACGTTCTTAACTATAAAATATATCACCACACATGACAATATTAAAAATAAGATAAAGAAATAAAAAAAACTGCCCAGTTCTGTTTTTTTTTCCAGGTTTTGAGTTCTAATATCTTGGTGTATAAAAGAGATTAAAATATAGGTACCTAAGTAGAGAGTCAATTTTCATTTTTTACTTCTAATGGTAGAAAATACTCTCCAACCAAAATAAGATGTTGAAAGATAGTTTTTGCAGTATTATATACGTCATAAGATTGTTGCTTTCAAAGATTATTTTGAGGATAAGTTTTTTTTTTTTTTTTTACTATTACGATTATGGACTTTGAAGTTTGATCACAATTCACAACCCAAAAACTAAATGGGCCAACTTATTCAAACCCAATAACCTAAAAAAATGTTCTCATGACCGAATCATAGTTTCCGGCTTCTCACCGGCTACAAACGTAAAACCCTTCACCGCCACGAACTTCCACCCACGTAAAACCCTTAACCACCACCACCACCACCACCGTCACAATCCAAAAATGAAATCATTTCATCATTTTCTTATCCTTATATCTATCATTCCTTCCCCAATTTAACAATTTCAGGTACTTTAAATTTTTTATATACACATTATTATCATTATTATTTTCATAAGGATTATTAGTATGATATGATCCTGATCTAAAAATATTGGATAAATGAGAAAAAATATGCTCTCACTGCGATTATATCGCAAATTCACTACTAATAACAAATTCACAAGTTTTGTATCTCATTGGAATGATAATAATAACAATAATAATATTAATATTACTCCCAACAATGTTAACAAATCTCCGTCCTTAAATTTAGCACCCGAACCCGATAACCTAAAACCGGAACGAAAACCTGATGCATTGTTTCATTTGGATAACAAAAAGTTAAATAACCGACTTACGAAACCACCGATAAATGTAGAGGAACCCGCGTTACTGAAGCTAAAGGCGGAACGAAACCCTAAGAAATTGTTTAACTTGTTTAAGGAAAATGCACGTAACCATCTTGTTGTTGAAAACATGGTTGCGTTTGAGGATACGGTTGGTAGGTTAGCTGGGGCGGGACGGTTTGATTATATTGAGGAATTGTTGGAGGAACAAAAGAGGTTGCCGCAGGGTCGGCGTGAAGGGTTTGTGATTAGGATTATTATGTTGTACGGGAGGGCCGGAATGGCTAAACATGCGTTTAAGACGTTTAAGGATATGGAGATTTACGGGTGTAAGAAGAGTGTTAAGTCGGTTAATGCGGTTCTTAAGGTTTTGGGGAAAACGGGTGATTTGAAAGCGTTTGAGTTGTTTCTTGGTGATGTTTGTTGCGAATGTGGTTTTGAACTTGATGTTGTTTCGTTGAATATTGTGATAGATACGTTTTGTCGGATGGGTGTTCCTCAAAAAGGGTATATGGTTATGGAAAAATCGGGGATTAAGCCGGATGTGGTTACGTTTACGACTCTTATATCGGCTTTTTATAAGTTGAATCAAGCGGAAATTGGAAATGGGTTATGGAATCTTATGGTGATGAAAGGGTGTTTACCAAATTTAGCAACTTTTAATGCTCGGGTTCAGTTTTTGGTGAATAAAGGACGTGCTTGGCAGGCGAATAGTTTAATGGGTATGATGCGTTATATTGGAGTTAGACCCGATGAGGTTACGTTTAATTTGGTGATAAAAGGGTTTTGCAGAGCGGGGTATATTGATATGGCTAAAAGGGTTTACTCTGCTTTCCATGATGAGGGTTACAAGCCGAATGCTAGGATTTATCAGACAATGATGCATTATTTATGTAAAGAAGGTGAAATCGACTTTGCATTTACCATATGCAGAAGTAGTATGGAAAAGAATTGGTTTCCAAGCGTCGACAGTATTTTTCAACTACTTCATGGGCTACGTGCCACTGGGAAGATTGACAAAGCTAGGTTTATTTTATATTTGGTGCACAAAAAAGTACCTCCTTTTTCTTCAAATCAGTTAGACCACATGGAATCATTTTTGAAAACGAGGTGACCCTGTTTTAAGAGGAAACAGCGTTCTTTGTACAGTTATTTAGGAGATTCATTTATCGCGGATATTTAGCCGGGGAAAAGAGATAGCTGAATATGTTGTAAATTCATTGTACCATCTTAATAAGATTTTCGATGGAGATTTACTTGGAGATCTTGACGGTAATCATATTGAGTTCTTGAGCATTTTGTTCATTTCACACTTATTGTTCTCATGGCTATATGATTTACATATATATATATATGTATATAGCTTTTGCGATTTGAATAGGCAATTACCTAGCTACCATCGTAACTTTCCTTCAATAATAATGATCCGGAAAATTGGAAGTGGTTTGCATTATGGTTTGCTTAGAAGTAGTTGCCATGAACGAAATGGTCGGTTACACCTGTTCTGGCAATATGACAAACGCGTCTCACATTATATGCAAATTTTTTATATATTTATTGATGATATCTCTAAGTTCTAGACAGGCATATACTTACGATATTATAATTGAAGATTGTATGCTTATATAGGACCGTGTTAGTAATTTTATTGGTAGTATAAATTATGTTTGATTCCAGTAAAAGTAGAGAACTGAGAATAACAGGCTTGTGATGAACCTGCTATGCTTGTCAATACGGGACGCAAAGTTGGCATTTCAGATGAGTTGGGTAACTAGTCAATATGGGCTGGGGCCTAGGGTAAAAACTGCTAATCTTTTGGTCATGCCAAGGGTTGAGCAAAAGACAATTTATCTAATTTATAAATAGGTAATGTGTTAAATATGGTTTAAAAGCTAAATTACCACAATAATTGTCTAGTTCACGATTCTTGAGGTGTTATGAAAGTGTATTTTTAACCTGTTCGACCCATTTCTTCCTAGCTGTACTTCATTTATTACCCACGTATGACACCTTAGAGGTTGAAGATACCCCAACTTGATCTATTTATAACTAAATGGGTCGAATTTATAATTTCTATTATAACTTGAACTTCTATTTAGTGAGCAGCATAGTTTGATTTCAGTGACGTCCACTTAAATAGTAAGTTATGCCTTCTGCGTGGAAGAGAAACGATGATCCCCGGGAAGGATAAAGAAGTGACTGCCTTTCACAGGTCTGAAACAATAATTTTCACTTTCAGTGTTCTTTCATTTTGCTTGTTGTTACGGTTATTTTGTTATTGTCATACTATGATTGCCAATGCCCTTTTCCTCATTACTATTATTTTGGTCATTTAGGATGTTGGGGCCTTGGGGGTATCTGAATGTGCGTTAGAACGTGATACATGTGATGTTTAATAACCAAATCAGATAGTTAATTGTATTAAAATCTAGTGAAGTATATATCATTTGTATCTGCTTTTGATGTACTAAGCTATAATACTCGGATTACCAACGTTCTCAGATGCTTTCAGTGTTTGACAAATTCTTATGGACAAGACACCTCTATATCTTTGGGAAGAAGGGAGACGTTTTCTGATTTCGAGTAAAAGTCCCAAAATGAACATAGGTTAAATGAAAGCATAGATAGATTAATGTATCTACTGTTCAAAAATCAGAACTGGATTCTATCCAAACATATATAGCTTATTAGTGAGTTTTCAATTCTCAATAATCAGATACTCAGATTGTAACACAAATCAAAATACGCCTTTTTAATCTCTTATAGCTGTAATGTATCGTTTGGAAGTCATCTGATTATGACTATGGTGTAATTTTAGGTATTTATGTTTGTTTCCTAGACATTGATTTCTCAAAGTATCTCTGTTCAAACTATTCTGTTAATGTTTGATAATTTCAATTCAATGAGGCGGTTTCTGTTTAGTTTCAAGGCGCAACAGTAGTCCATCACTTTAATATTTTTGCTCCAATTTGTTTAGACATTATGATTCCATTTGGTTGTTTAAAGTTAAAAGTTTTATCTGTGGCTTTCCAAACTCAAGAGTTTGACATCATTCTCTTAAGTTTGAGTTGCATTTCTCTTTTTAGGTGTCCATGTGTAACTTACTATACTTAAGTATTTAATTTGATGAATGAGTTAAAATAAAAAGTTCAAATGTGAATAGAAGCCCAGTTAGATTATAAAAAATAAAAGTGGAAGTTTTATCTGTGAACTTTTCTTTTTGGAGAGGCGGGGGTGATTCATTATGCATCTTTTATAGCATATTCTTTGTAAATTTTCCCATATTATATAAGCAGTTTGTACGCATCCTTGCACAGATGTCAGGAACTTCTGCATACATTTTTGTTCCCTTAATCTAATTGGTTACTTTATTTGTAACTGGTTTTTGTTTACTTAGTTAATGATGTCAAATACAATGTTTTGATTTAGGGTGTATTTGATGAAATCTGTTTTGCTCTTGCCACCATGTGCGGGAAAACTTACTCTGTTACACATCAAAAGAGAAGCATAGTTTTTAACTATATACAAATTGATATTTTTTAACTTGAGATCTTATTTATAAAGTTTGCAAATTCATCTTATTAAAAAACATTACATCTGATATGTAATAGTTAGGAATTGAAGAGACACGAACGAGGGTTTCTATTGCGGACTTTATCGAATGATTTAAAAGAAAAATTCTAGCATATGTTGACTATAATAGAGTATTTGTTTTTTTTTTTTATTATTTCCAAAAACATATGAAGACATCATTTTGGGTGCTGTATTCTCATTCTGAACTTTAAATTCAGGGTTCATCAAGTTTTGACATCTAATTTAATTTATCTAATAAATTCAGCATGTGGATGAGCTGCTTAGCTATACTAGGTCTAATTCCAAAGTTTAAGTAGTGTGGTGCTTGTTTTACAAATTTTAGGAGGAGCATTTTTTTATTTGTTTCGCCCAGGGCTAAAAATAATTAGGGACAACCCTATATGCATGGCATACAAGACCTGACCTAATTTTAGCAAATAAAAACTACATCAAATTCTGTACCATCCCCATCTGACCGAGAACTCATCGTGTTATAATTTGAAGTTGAACCTCCCACTTATGTTGACGGTACTACAGATGAAGAAAAACTTAATCTTGATAGCATCATATGATACAAGCACTACTTCCACAGTTTCTTCAAATCAGTTAGAAAAGTTCCAGTCACTTTTGAAAACGAGGTGACCCTGTTTTAAGAGGAAACAACTTTCTTTGTACAGTTTTTTAGGAGATCCATTTATCGTGAATAATTATCCAGGGAAAAGAGATATTGATTATTTTGTTCATTCTAACTTTTCTCATGGCCTTATGATATGTATTATGTATATAGTTGGTGCAATTTTGTTAGGTTATTTCCCAGTTAGTATCATAAAATGGCTTCATTTGCAGTAAACTGGAAGTAGTGTTCTTTTCTTGATTAGAAGTGGCAGTCATAAATCGGCTCCATAAGTCTAGTACTTTTTTTTGGCAAGGCAAAGAGAAATTTCATTAACACCTCATCTCAAAATGATGAGAAAAAGAAACGTATAAATATGGTATGGTTTTCACGAGGTAGACCACCCATAGGCCTTGACTCAGCTACTAATAAATTCTAGTTGTATGTTGATTATGGATTATATATTTGTAAGTTCTGTTGAGGTGGTATAATTGAAGAATTTCAGATGCTTATATAGGACCTGTGTGTTGGAAAAAGGTTGCACAACGGAAGCAATAAACAAGATAATTAAGAACGAACATGAGAATAAGCGTGGTATCTCACACAATGTGTGTGAACTAATCCTGCAACTAGGGATTTTATTAATTTGCTCAGTACAAAAAATTACAATGCATAGTCTAGGATATATATAGAGAGCAGTCTTGGTGAACAAGGAAACCAAATGGGCTTCCTAAACAGCAGCTAAAACAGGTCCTAAGCTAATTAAGCCCAAGGCCTTCACAAAACCTAACACTGTTGGTTATTTCAACGATAAAATATGTTTAAATATAGAAAATGAGAGATCTGACAAGAACAAACTATTATGAACCTGCTATACTTGACAATAGAAGAGACAAAATGGGCGTGTCATATGGGTTGGGTAACAAGTCAATCAGGGCTGAGGACAAGAAGCTATATTTGTGTCTATGCTGTTGGTTGACCTGAAAACCTTTTTTGTGATCTTGTCCAAAATATTGGATTTTTTACTTCTTAATAAACGTTGAATGTGTTAAATATGATTTGATAAATTAAACTACTACAATAATAGTCTACTTAACGTTTCCTGACGTATTCTGCGTTAAATTACCCTTTGTGTATCTTTAGATATGTTCGACCAATTTCTGTTTAGTTGTACTTTGTATCCTTTACTCGTATGATCTGTTCGACCAACTTGATCGTTTATAATTATATGGGTTTTATTTTCACCTCTGCTTGTCTACACCGATAGTAAGTTATGGAAGGAAGAGAGAAGGACGCTGCTGGGAAAGGACAATGAAGAGAGGCATTACAGCAGGATGTTTCTACTAGTATGTCAGGTTTGGATCAAGAATGCTTTACTTTCAGTTTTTTTTTTCATGGCTTTTCATTATCATATTTAAAACAGTTACTATTGGCAATGTCACTGTTGTCATACTCTTATCTTGGTAATCGAGGAATGTTGGAGGTGTTTGGATGTGCTTTTGAAATGTGACGAATGTGATATTTAATAATCAACATCAGTTATGTTTAAATGGAGCGAAGAATATAGTGTTTAGACGTTTTTTTGTTGCTTGAAGTATAATACTCAGGTAATCACTTATTCAGATGTTTTAGTGTTTGGTGAATTCTCAATATTTACAGAATTAGTAAACTAAAAGGGAACTAAACTTTTTTCGGGGGAAAAGAGAGACCTTTTTCTGAATTTGAGCAGATGTCTCAATTTAGGTTAAAAAGAGGGTTAAATAGTTAATTGCATTTGTTCATATATCACATCAGAACTAGAATGTCTTAATCCAAGCATAAGAATGCTAATTATTTCGCATGCCCCAAGAATCAGATAATCAGCTCCTAAGGCAAAGCTATTATTTTCTTGTCACTCAGTGTATCTTTTGGAACTCATGTAGTGTGATTTCATGTATTTATGTTACGTGGCTCGAGGTAACTCGTTGAAAGCTTTCCCTAAATGTTTGATGAACTCAATTTGGAGAACAGTTTTATGTTTCACTCTTGAACAAGCAAATCCAGATTTCTTCTCTGTACAAATGGAGCAAAAAAACAGTGACTGACCAGTTGTTGTGCCCAAGGTTTAAAGTATAACCTGCTGCTAGTGCTTTTCAAAGTCCAAGCTCAGTTTGATATATTAGCTTAAATTTAGCTGTATTTCCCTTTTAGGTCTGTGTAATTACTTACCAGAGTTAAGTACTTGATGAGCTCCCACTTATGTTGAGGCATCGATTAATCCAGCTAAATCATGGTAGGCTCAATCTATGGTACAATCGCTGCATGTAAAATTTGTTCAATATGGAGGTATGTCTTTCTGCGGTTTTTCTTTTTTTTTTTTGATATATGTTCATTCTATTCTAGCAATTTTAGCACAACGTTAGAGTTAAGTCCATAAGAAGGTGATTTTTTAATTCAAAATCCCGGAACCTATTTAAGTTTTGATTATTAAAAGAATTTCACATTCAAAAAGTATTCAATAAAATTAATATCATTAGAGCATCTCCAATGGAGGTTTTTCAAAAGCTTTTTTCCAAAGAGTTATTATAAATAAGCTTTTGATAAAACTTTACTCCCAATGGTAAAACCTTATAAAAAGTTTTTGAAACATTTGTTTATTAATATAACCAAGAGGAGTTTTTGTACTTGAAAGACTTATAGATGTATAAGTCATTTTATAAAATTCCTACGCTAAAATAGATTAAAAGCTTAAAAGCTTTGTCAAAAACTTTTTTGTAATATTAAATAGCTTTTATAAACATCTTCATTGTGGATGCTCTTAATTTAACTACCATGTTGATGCCATGTCATTAAAGTGTCCATGTACACTTCCACCTGTATCGCCAACTCGCCATATTCAATACTTAATCATCCATTTCATATTTTCTTTCTATTTATTTTCATTACCGCACCTTATGACAGAATTTTATAACTATTTTTTTGAATGAATATATTGGTTATAGAGTGTTAAAAATATAGATTATGAGATTCGGTCGATCGTTTTAAAATCATATAGAAAGATCAATGTTAATTAGATTAAAATCAACTACAAATTGATAACAAAAATTGTGAACTAATATAATAAAGCAAAAAAGCAAACCAATATAATATTTATACATACACTAAAACACTAAATAGTGTTGTAGTGTGTGGAAGGCATTTTGGGAACCATAAATATGCTGAAAGGGGCATTTTATGAACAAAAAATATGTATAAAGTCTTAATCCATTCTCTTTAAAGATAAAGATTAAAGATTAAAGATATGACAAATTTATTTTTCGTTAATTGCCTATCTATTTTATGGCACATGGCAATTAACCCAGTCATGGAATCTGAACTTCCATTCCTATTTCGGGCTTGCAATTAGGGGTGTTCGCGGTTTGGTTTTTACCCGGTTAAACTTGTAAACCGAACCGTTTAAAAAATCGAAAAAAACCAAACCATTTTTGAATTTGGTTTGTAACCAAAACCAAATTAAATATGTGGTTTTTGGTTTGGTTAAGATTATATGATAATAAATTTGGTTAAACCGAAAAAACCGAATAACTTATATACTATTATGTATTATTAAAAATATTTAATGCATATATTTTTTTGTTTGGATAATTATTAATGTATTTTTTACTTAAGATGTCTATTTGTCTATTATGTTAACTTTTTCTTGAAATTAGAAAAATTCAATTGACAAACAATGAAGAACTCGATGGAATTTTTTTTAATAATGATGACAAACAAATTTTTAGCAGTTTCAGTTATGTTTACTTATCCATTTTGTGTTTGAAGTCTAAATTACTACTTTGGTGAAAATTTAAATTATGAACCTATTTTGATTGAACACAACTTAGACAAAAAATTGGTGAAATTGTGTTTTTCATATTTTTTTTTTTCGGTTTTAAATTGAAACCGAACCGAATTCTAATTTGGTTTTCAGTTTAGTTTTTTAATTTTGAATTAGGTTTTGGTTTTGAAAAATAAAAAGAAAAAACTGAAAACCCCAGACCAAATAGACCGAATAACCGAAAACCGAACTGATGAACACCCCTACTTGCAATGTCAATATTTTATGGCGTGAAAAGACTAGACTCGATAAACCGAAAGCGCAATTTTTTTTTTTTATATATACCCCACTGCGCCGCAGTGAGTCGAACACTCCCCACTGCGCCGCAGTGGAAAGCCTCGGCAAAGAAAGGGACAAAGCCCCACTGCGCCGTAGTGGGCTTGACACACCCCCACTGCACCGCAGTGGGAGAAAACCAAATATGATCCGAGGATTCCCACTGCGCCGTAGTGGGCAAAACCACCCCCACTGCGCCGCAGTGAGAGACCTGACCAGCAACCCTAGCATCAACTTAACACTTGATCCAACTTGTAACCTTCAAATTTCAAAACGAACTTCTCAAAATACTTTGCAAAGGTTTCCAACAACAAAGTAGACGCATTTCAAACCCAATTACAATATAACTAGTTTCACAAATCCAAGAACAACCCTAACGGGTCATTTACCCATTTTGGCAACATCTTCGCCCATAAACAACAATACCATTTTTCAGAGACTTTACAACTTGGACATTTACAGAAATATTATTGAAACATGACCCCAAATCAAAATGTACCATGAGCCAAAGGAGAGGGACAACTAGGTATCTACACCAAAAGATTGTCATCCATCCAAGGATGACCTAAATACCTTCAAGAACTTCCAAAAGTTATTTCAAGCTCTAATTCAACTTTCTTCGAATCAACAACACTAGTTCCTTCTTCCGGAACTACCTATAAGAGTGTAAACAACTAAAATATAAGCAAAGGCTTAGTGAATATACTTGCATACATTTACGAATACGAAGGAGGGCAAAGTACAAGGACTTTTACCTGTAACCTATGACATCGTCATGTCACATTTACATATGCACCTTGTACACTAACAATGCATATATGGATCCATATAAGCTAGACAACATAATCATGATCATCTATTGGGGTTCTTAGGCCTCAATCGATCAACTATCGGGGTTCTTAGGCCCCGGAGGTTCTTAAGCCTCATAAACTATGCCCCACATGGGCTAAATGCCAAATCAATTACCATGCTTGGAACATTCACATCTCATGGTAGTTGACCCAACGTATACACAAAGGTATGCAAATATACTCACCTCCTCCGCAACAAAGACAACAAAGCTAAACAATAATGCTCAACAAGCTCAACCTATGATCATATCATAAAATGCATAAGCTTTCATTCACAACTTGACTAGCTCAACCTAGTCATACTAAATCACTAGCCTTTCCAAACCCAACCCAACCCATTTGTCATTGAGTTACTTTCATTACCCACAATTACAAAAAGGTAGTTCAACCTACCATTTTCTTCACTATTTCAATAACTAGAAAAGTTCATCTTTTCTCATAAACTTAAATTATCACAAGAACTTATCAATTTTCATAATCAAACACATCAAATAACTCAATGACACTAGGTTAGCTAAGGAATTGGGAAAAATCCATCCATAATAAATTTCTAGCAAAAACCCCCAAATTGGAAATCTCCAAGAACACTAATTTCAAGAGAAAAAGGAGATAAAACTAGGTTCAGGAAATTCAATACCTCAATCTTCCAAGAACTACTTCAAGACTTTAAGTTACAATTTCTTCTCCCCCAAATTCCTTAGGGTTTTCAGCCACACCACAACACCCACAAACCCTAACTCTTCAAATTTCTTGATAAGGATTATTGGTGATGGTTATTATGATAGTTTCTATCTTGAATTGAAGGAAATTGAGCTTTGATTTTGAAAGAAATGGGAAGGAATGCATGAAAAGATAGAGAAAAAGAGAGTGGGAAGTGACTCACAAGCCAAAAGGATGGCTAACACTATTTGGAGATGCCACGACCCATTCCACCTTTTGTGGGTATTTTACCTGCTATCCGTTAAAGTTCCAACTAAATTAACCCCATATCCAAAAACAAAATACTAGGAAATTAATTTAATGTCAAAACTATCAAAAAGGGTTAATTTCTTTTACCTTAAAATATTTGGGGTGTTACATGGCGGCACCATCTATTCATGTTTTCCAACAAACCCACACCATCAGATTCTGTTTGTTTACATCAATTTTCCGGTGACACAATCTATTCTCGGAATTTGAGCTATGATCCTGCTTTGTTGAGAGATGATGCAACCAATCAAAGCATCAACGATTTTAATACCCATGGCTTGTTGAGAAGTTTTTCTTAACACAAACCGTAAAGACATGAAAAGAATTTTAACGCAATGGGCTAGCTAGAAACCATCACAGTTTTTAAGGTAGGGTCTAGTTTAGTTAATACTAATAATGATCCTAAACATTAAACATAGTAGAGGAACTCTCACAGAGAAGTAATATTATGTCTCAGACGTGTAACAATATACCAAAGTATAATGAACACAAATAGTTGTAGAGGGGGTGAATACAACTTTTCCTTGATTATTAACTAACTTTTAAAAATAGTTTTAAAGATTGCTAATATAAACTTTAAGTAATAAGAATCAATAAAACAGTAAAGCAATAAGCAATCATTCTTGAACACAGATTGTGGTTTTCAAATGTAATTCTTTATTAAGAAATAATTTGTACAAAGAATTACAGGGCTGTTGCGGAAACAAGATAACCTACAAATATCTAAACAACCCTTGAAATGACAAACAACAATCAAGAAGTTCTTGCTCAAGAGAAGCAGCCCAAGCTGACTTCTCACAGGCTAAGCTGTGTGTAAGAGCAGAGAGAACTTATACAAAGAATGAGTCTAAGGAAATGCCACACATATGCATACAAAGAATGTAGCTTTTATAGGCGAAAACCATTCTTCTCTTGGTATCCAATTAAGCCATGTATTCTTCTTCTGTTGGACGATCAAAGGAATATTTGATCGTGCCTTCATCGTACTTGTGGTCTCCAAAACCTGTAGCACGATATTTTGATCTTCCAGTAAGAGTACGGACACGCATATATAAATCTGTCACCAACCTAGATTCTAGGAACCTTCTTAGTCACGTCATTTATCCTTATCAACAAAATCTAGGTTGTCATTCTTCACTTGATTGTCAGACACAGATTGCTCGTTTGTCAAGAGCAAATCTGTCTAAGTGTTTTCAAGCAGACTGCTAATCCCAAGCTGACTTCCACTATCAGCTTGGTCTTCTATCTTCAATCCTCCTCTTCGACTTGGATTGAATGCTATAACAATTTGATGCAGCTTGAACAACACTAGCTTCCATAAAATAAACAATTACAATGTATGAAGCATGATCTGGGTCAGTTACAGATCGCAAGCTGTGTCAGCTTAGTATGACCCAGATCAGATTACAAGAACCAAAAGATTACTAGGTGTTTATATATCAGATTTGTCATCACCAAATTTACAAATAGCATTGAGACTCAACAATCTCCCCCTATTTGATGATGACAAAACCAACTACACTTTTCTAACTATCAGCTTACAAAGAATCAAATCAAAATATTACTAACGGCTTGTGACCCTTTGAATCTTTTGGGTTCTTTTCAACTTGATAACAACTTTTTACAAGAAAACTGATTTTATACAAACATGAAGCATTACAATTAGGAGTCTTACAAACTGATTTTATACCACATCGTTGCCGCCACAACCACCGCTGAATTGCGTGAGTACCGTGCTAGTTTACATTAAGAAAGATTTAATCATATCATTTTTATTTATTTAAACCTCTTTCAATATTAAAACTAGTAATTACCTTAAAATACTATTATCATAAACTAATTAATTAGTAACTCTTTTTTTTCACTCTTCATGAAATTGTTTTTGTTTAACTTTTTTCTATATGTCTTATAAACCTATATTAATTATTTATGTATTGTTTATTTATTAATTTAGGTTTATTATGACATCTTCTTTTACTAACACTTTGATCTTCTTTTTTAATATTATTCTTCATACAAAGAATATGCAAAAGCAAATCAACATATTTTTTAATAATACTTTTTCACTTTGTTATGCTTTTAGCAATTCTTTTTTGTGAGTTTTAATCCTATTATTATTTGTCTATTGTCTATTCATTAATTTGGGTTTGCTATGATATCCTACTCTACTAGCGGTTTGAGCTAATCTTGATTATATACAATTTAATCATATCTTTTCATCTTGTTATGTTTTTACAATTTTTTTCTTATGTCTTCTAATTATATTATTATTTGTGTATTGTATATTTATTAATTCATGTTCATTTTGACATCCTCATCTACTAACGAATTTTTTTTAATTTTATTTTTATCTTTTCCTATGTTTGATTCTTCAATTTCTTTTCATACTAACTTTGTTTAATTTTATTTCGCCCACTATATGAATGTTATGCTTGAGTAAATGGTATATTATTGGTTCATAGTTAAACAGCATTCTGAGTCGTAATCATTTGTTTTATTATAGGCGTTTGTTGAAATGCATAGTGTGTTTTTTTCAAAATATCTGGTAAATTTGGAATTTTGGTTTTGATTACAAATAGCCGTATGTGTGAATCTTTTTTGATGTGTAATTATGTTACAAAAAACAAGTATGTATTGTTATAATTTATTTCTTTTTATCTTTAATTTTTTTCACAGATATTTTTATTTTCTTTACTGTTTTTGAACATGTTATATGCTAAAATTATTGGTTAGAAACTAAAAGTCATATACTTACTACAATATCTTATAAAAATCATTTCTATTAAAAAAATATAATTCTCACATTCTAAAGATATCATTACTATAATTAATTTTGTCAAAACCGTCCATAGAACGGATTTAATATAGTATTTAAATATAACTTTAAATAGACAAAAGTTGCCTAATGAAAAAGTTACGCTACATAGTAATATATTTCTTAAAATAATCCAATATTTCTAAACAATGTGTTATACTCTATATTTGCTTTGGGAGATTGACATATATTCATTTGTAAATCAATAATGATAAGAGGTAAAAGTTTAACAGAAAAAATAAAGAAGGATCAAAATAGCAAAAAGAGAAAAGTAATTACATCTAATTTGACAATATGTGTATATATGTGGGCCTACCTCATGTTGGGCGAAATTTGCCCCTTCTGCTCTTAATGATTTGCCCCTTTTAAAGGGTGTCTTTAGACAACAAAAGGTGTCAATAGCATATCCCATACCAAAACTCGCATCCAAATTGAGTCAACTCATCTTCTTCAGTCTGACTTAATGAGACAAGTCGATGACAACCAACCACGTACCTATAATCTTTGCACAACTTAATTACTAGTGTTAAATTTAATTTAATGTGAGCATTAGTTATATTTAAGAAATTTGACATTGTAGCTAGGAAAGGATAAAGTAGATATAGATATATTATATATATATATATATATATACTAGTAATGATTATCCGCACGTTGGGGGCAAATAACAGACTCTCGGCTACATAAGTAATCTAGCGAGCTTAGCTAGTAGTTTTTGTTTGGCAAAGGCAAAGCGAAGTTTGATTAACAAACACCTCATCTTAATTAATTGAAACATTACAAAAACATCTTTTAAGCTGTTCAATTCTTGGTTAGAGATGCCGGGTTTTGATGACGTAGTGAAAGATAAGTGGGCAGAATTTATAAAAACATCTTGTGATCTACCATTCTACAAGTTTAAAAATGCCTTGAAAGCCATAAAAAAGCAGGTTTGATTCAGTAGAAGCGACTACTTGCAGAGAATGAACCGAATCGAGATGCTATTGTTTCTGAAATGGCTGTTCTTGAACGCCTCATCTCCATTGGCTTAGTCTCGGACAACGAAATACTCAAATGCAATAATATGAGGAACAAATTGTTGGAAAATTTATGTAATAACATAAAATATTCAAGTTAATAGATATGTTAAAAGAAGTTGAAAGAGTAATTAACTAATGTGAGTTTGTCCCACATTGGTAGAAGAATAAACATTAAGTGTGTTTATAAGTAGTAGTGTTGGAGGAATTATAATTCCTTATAAGGGGCTACATCCCAAGTGGGCTAGGAGGGTGCGCAACACCTGACGTGCCCGGGGCCGTGGGCGATGAGGCGTAATGTGACGTTTTAGTGGCGCACTTAGCACGCTCGTATTGCCGCTTTAGAGCCGTCTTTATTTTTGGCTAGCTCGATTATGGCTTACATGGCTAAGTGTGGTGGCTCAGTATGGCTCAAGTATTAGTTGTTGTGGCTTAAGTGGGATCCTTTGTTCCTGGTTTAACACCTGGAACAACACTTGCATTAGTTTAGCAAGTGACACCTGTTCTTAAGGTGTTGTTAACCTTCTAAGGTTACAGGTGTTTCTCACTTAACAAAATCTGAGATATATATGTTTTGTAACTGATCAGAATGATAATAACAAGAACACTAACACTTTTTCCATCCTGGATAATCAATCAAACTCTTTCTCTTTCACTTCACTTCAAGAAGTTCTTGAAGGTAAATTCTGGGTTGTGGTTAACTCCGACAGTACATACTGCTTTGGCTGTTGTACCCTGGGAAACTGATGGGTTCACTTGGGTGGCCTGAAATCAGTTTTAGGGACTTTGGTTTAACCATATCCTCAGCCCGTTTTTGCCTTTCTTTCTGTTCATGTTTTGTTTCTTTATTTTGCTTTCTTTTATTGTTTAGTAGTACTTAATTTACTTGTAATTTTATTGTTGTAATTCGAATGTATCTTCAATAAAAATATTGTTTTCTTGAATGGTGCTCCAACACAAATGTCACGAGCTTGATAGTCGCACCAACAGGGATCTTCTTCAGAAAGCAAAAGTTAAATGGAGTGTTGAGGGCGATGAAAACTCTAAATTTTTCCATTTTGTTAAGTTGTTAATCAGAGCGACGATATAGCTCCATTAAAGGAGTGAAATACGAAGGATGTTGGCTGGAGTCCCCTGTTGACATAAAGAACAGCTTTTATGACTATTACAAGAAAAAGTTCATGAAGTTTGAGGGCATAAAGTACTCTTTCATGGACGGTGCGTTTAAACGTTTAGATATCATGGAAGCCAATAATATCTAACATCTGGCAACTCTTGAAGAAATAAAACATGCGGTTTGGGATTGTGGCAGTGATAAGTCTCCTGGTCCGAATGGTTTTACATTTGGTTTTATCAAACGGTACTGGGATTTATTGAGCAATCACATTTTTGATTTTGTTAATGATTTTTTTACGTAAAGGGCATATTCCACCTGGGTGCAATTCATCTTTTATAACTCTTATACCTAAGGTGGATAACCCATTATTGGTAACTGATTTTCGCCCTATTAGTCTTATTGGTGTTCAATACAAAATATTAGCAATGATTATAGCTAACAGACTGGCCAGAGTTGTGAATAAGGTGGTGAGCGACGTTCAATCGGCGTTCATTAAAGGGCGTCAAATCCTAGATGGTCCTTTGATATTAAGCGAGGTAATCGATTGGTATTCGAAAAAGAAAAGTAAACTTCTACTTTTTAAGATTGATTTTGCAAAGGCGTATGATTCCTTATCTTGGGACTTCCTTCTTTCGATTATGAAATCCATGGGATTCGGAGATAAATGGTTGGGGTGGATCAAGAGTTGTCTTTCTTCTTCTCGATCATCTATCCTTATTAATGGTAGTCCTACCAAAGAATTCCCTCTTCAACGGGGTCTTCGTCATGGTGATCCGATGGCTCCATTTTTGTTCATTATCGCCATGGAGGGCCTACATGTTGCTCTTGATCGCCTAACTCAATCAGGTATGTTTCGTGGTGCTCGAGTGAACCACTTAAACATCTCTCATTTATTCTATGCATATGACGTTATTTTGTTGAGGGAGTGGCTAATGTCTAATCTGGAAACAATTAAAGTGGCCTTAAAAGTCTTCTATATGATTTCTGGACCGAGTATAACTATTCAAAAATCCTCTCTTTATGGGATTGGTGTTTCAAGAGCCGAGTTAAACACCTTTGCTTTAAGATCTGGTTGCAGCCCAACTACCCTTCCCTTTAAATACCTGGGTATCCCCATCGGATCTAGCATGTCCCGGATTAAAGATTGGGATCCCATTGTTCAAAAACTCAAGAAACGCTTATCTAGATGGAATGCAAGTCTAATGTCAATTGGAGGCAGAGCTACCTTGATAACATCAGTCTTAGGTTCTCTTGGAAACTACTTTTTTTCATTGTTTAAAATGCCAAGAGCCATAAACAATCAGTTGGAAGCGATTCGCTCTTCTTTCTTTTGGGGCAAACCAAACGATGCAAAAAGGTTAGTGTGGGTGAACTGGAAAACGACAATGGCTGCTAAAGATGTCGGCGGGCTTGATATTGGAAGTTTAGATGCTTTAAATCTTGCCTTATTACACAAATGGAGATGGAGAGCCTTTACTGATCAGGACTCGTTATGGGCACGAGTCATACTAGAGATTCACGGTCTCGATTGCCTGGTTTCTTTTAAAGGAAAAGGCAATGGTTTATGGTCCAAAATATGTCATTCCTTCTTTGCAACTCATGTAGCGTGTCCTATTCCAGATTGCATAGCTTCATTACGTCTTGGAAATGGTAATAAGATCCATTTTTGGAACAATATTTGGATTGATGGGTCCAAATTGGCTGTTAGATTCCCTCGGTTATAAGCATTAGAAGTGAATAAGAACTGTTCTGTTGGAGAGAAATACGTTCATGAAGGCTGGAACTGGACTTGGAGACGCGAAATTAGAGCTGGTCGTGAAGAGCAACAATTTTTTGAGTTGTCTTCTCTTCTTCAAGGTGTACGGCTAACAGATGTGGAAGATAAATGGACTTGGTGCTTTCAAGGTAAGTCGACATTCTCTGTTAGAAGCATCCGTTGTTTTATTGATAAAGCAATTCTGCCAGCATGTGATAAGAAGACAACCTGGAACTTTTTGGTCCCTAAAATAGTTAATATCTTTGTATTGCGTCTTATGAAAGACAGGTTACCGACTCTCTTTAACTTAAGTAAACGGGGGTTGGAGATCCCGTCCATCTTGTGTCCCCTCTGTAAGGCTCATGAAGAATCATCTGATCACATCTTCTCGGCATGTAGTGTTTTTACTCAGCTTAATTCACACATTAGAGCTTGGCTTCGTTTGGACATCCCTTGCATCACACCATTGGAAACCCTTGAGTGGATTCATCAATGTCATCTTCCAAAGAGGTACAAAGGAATTCTTGAAGCCATCAACTTCATTTCATGGTGGGTGGTACGGAAACAAAGGAATCAAATTGTCTTCAAAGGCAGCTCCGAGTCTAGTAAAGAGTTGTTCCAAACCATAGTTTCGGTTTCTTTCTCATATGGATATCTGCCCGGTCTAGGGTGATGTCTACTCCCTGGTATTTATGGGCGATGAGCCCGTCTTTTCCATTATAATGCCCTTTGTATGTAATGACCTTTGTAATCTTTGACGTCTTGTTGAAGTATTTTTTTTTTCTCTAATAAAAGTTGGCTGTTCCAAAAAAAAAAATTGAAACATTACAAATATGTTTTTTCAAGAGAGGGACCGCTTTTTTAGCCTTACGTATATTAGAAATCCGTAGCAAATTAAAGCCGACTTTAATTTGAAGCTCGACAAACACATTATAATCTCATGCTTGGTTGCATCTTTTTCCTCCTCCTTTGCGTGTTTCGCCATCTACAAATTAGCTAGCCACAGGAGGGAGTAAAAACTGTTTTCATTTTCAATTAGTACGTTGTATGATATTTTTTTTATAAGATCTATATTGTGGTGCGCGCAATGAAATTGAAGAATATCATATACTTATATATCTAATTATCTTAACTACCTTATAAAACATTTTGGCTCTCCTATTTTCTAAAAAAAAAAACTTTATCTACCCAAACTACCCATTTCTTTTATACATTAAACTGAATATCTCAACCTAATATACCTATAATACCCTTAATGAAATCATTAACAACATATATCCCTCACCCCTTACATTAACCTTTCATATAATTACTTATATATTAATATTAACCACCACCCGCCGCCGCCAATGCCGCTACCACTACCGGCACCGTCGCATCGCGCGTGCATATGACTAGTTAATTAAAGGATCGTACGTGTTGGTTTTTTTCAATAATGATTGTTAAAATACGGTTAAATAGAGAGATCCAACAAGAAAAAATTTATATACGATGGCCTGTTATATAATAGACCTGAGGAGACATGGGTTAATTTTTTTTTTTTTTTTAACAGCAAAGATGAAGTATTATTATTATTATTAATAACACCAGACTAGCAAGAAGCTAGCAAATACATAACAGAATGCTTCGAAAGAGAATAAGAAACAAAATTAAGTAACACTCGGCTTATTACGCCAACTATCCCAATCAATCTTCAACTTATTAGCTCTATTCACGATCCATAAGAGTGCCAAGGACCGGACCTCTTCAAAGATCATTTTGGGCGACGCATAAAGCTTCCTATGAAATGCATCATTTCTTGCTTTCCAAAGGCTCCAAATAGTTGCAAGAATGATAGCATTAATCATTTTCCTCCAATTTTTATCACCAGCAAATGAGAAGTGTATATTCTGAAGGTCACTCACATGAAAAGCAAATATCTGAACTTTACACCAAGAGCTAATTTGTTCCCAGACCTCCAAAGCAAGTGGACAAGCTGTGAGAATATGGTCAATAGTTTCTTCGTTTGAATTACACTAGGAACATAACAACGAACAAGGTGTAATACTCCTCTAATAGAGTTGAGTGAGAGTAGGCAGCCTATCACGGCTTGCTCTCCAGTTTCTAACAATCACCTTTTTAGGAACCGAATTATTCCAAAGGAAATTATGATTTGGATTAAGAACCGTACTTGTGTCAAACTTTAGCCTCACGTTCGCCACTACAAATTCGTTTGCTCTTAGGATTGATTGTAACTCCATGCCTCTTTTGGAAAGCACATCTTTGACTTTTGCGATTGATTTCCATAAACCTCCTGGTTTACCATTAACTGGGAGTTCATTGTCCACAGTCGGATTTCCATGAATTGCAATTATCACATTTCTCCATAGTCTATCTGTTTCGTGCTTTAAACGCCACCACCACTTCAAGAGTAATGCAACATTAGCACCTTTTAGAGATCCCAAACCGAGGCCACCCAAAGATTTAGGAGTCAAAATATCAGCCCAGACAACCCAACTGATGCAGTTTCCATCACTTTTACCAGCCCAAAAAAAGCGTCTTTTCAACTGCTCCAATTGCTCAATAATTTTCTCAGGTGCTTTGAACAAGGAAAAGAAGTATAATGGAAGACTGGATAAAACTGATTGAACTAAAGTGAGCCTGCCACCAATGGATAAGCTTCTGAAATTTATCAATAACCGGTTGCCAATATCTGCCAAATAAGTGAGTGGAAACGTACCCTGATTTATGCCCATACGGTTGGCAACGAGATCCACCTCTGAGTGAGTAATACCAATCCCAAACAACAAAGATTTTTGGACGTTTATCTTGAGTCCAGAAATAGGACCATAAAATCTCATAATTCTAACAATATTCATGAGGTCGTGAGTCGACCATTATTTACCCAGCATTAAGACGTCGTCAGCATATAAAAGATGATTAATATTTGGGCCACTATTAGGCAGTTGGATCCCTTGGATGAGACCCTCAGTCATAGCTTGGTTCAAGAAACATGACAAAGGTTCCATAGCAATCGTGAATAGTGAAAAGAAAAGGGATAGGGGGTCCCCTTGCCTAGGTCCACGTGAGCACTGGAACTCCGCTGTTGGGGAACCATTAATAAGAATTGAGGCTCGAGAAGACTTTAAACACTCTTCAGATTGGGTAACAAGTCTCAGTGCTAGGTTGACTAGCAAAACTGCAATCTAGCCCCTCTTCTTTGGTCTTGATCAGTCCAGTCCCTCTTACTACCATCTTCCAGATTTGTACAAGTTCAGCCCTCCTTATTCCATTTGTCAAAAAAAAAAACAAAAAAGAGTTTGTCAAGTAAGAAGAGACTTATGATCATGATAAATACAATTAAGCCCAATTAACAACATTTTCCACAAATTTAAAGATTTTGGTTTCATTGATCCTTGAATTGAAATGCCATTTGACGAGTGCCACTTCTCATTTCCAAGTCTGACAAAATGTTTCTTTGTACGTTGTGTTTATTTACTTAATTTTTGAACGAGCCTACATCACGAAACACACTCAACAATGGTACGGAGTAGTATTTTTCTTTTGGTGGATCTACTTAATTTGGGCTTTTTGGGATCTTGGGACAAGCTACAAGCCCAGGACACCCCTCACTTCATTATACAAAATTTTTTTAAAAAAAATTTGTGGACGCCTTTGTGGGTATAAAATTAAGGGCGATCGAGCAGCCCATTTTTAGAAGGAGATGAGGGGGGATATTTTTCATTATTAGCATAATAAAAATCAGCGGGTAGAAAGCAGAAAAGGCAACGACTTCTACTCATCTCTCATTTTACCTTTTCACATGCACATGCATTTTATCATCCACCATAAAAATTCACCATCTTTTATCATAAAAACAAAACCTACCACGTACTTATTTCATCTTGATTTTAAAATTTTTTTATCATGAAGATTGAAGATTAGGGGTCTAGGCTGGTTAAAGATTAAAGAAGTGATTTTTATATTCATCCATCAATATTCCATAACATAGACATTTTACAATATTCAATATTCAATAATCGAGATATGAAATTAACTTGATTACACAACATAGACATTTCACAAGATCTTTACATAACATAAACATTTAGTCATAATTAGTTACAATCAT
Source organism: Erigeron canadensis (assembly GCF_010389155.1). Classification (NCBI taxonomy): domain Eukaryota; kingdom Viridiplantae; phylum Streptophyta; class Magnoliopsida; order Asterales; family Asteraceae; genus Erigeron; species Erigeron canadensis. Next base: position 24,967,629 of record NC_057763.1, on the reverse strand, counting down.
AGTTAGTAATCCCTTTATATTATGATTATTTGTGTTTCCAATATACTGATGATTTGTGAGTAGTTAGATTGGTGTTTAATTGGCCACGCATTGTGATTAAACTCGAAACTCATTTGGTACGTTGTGTTAATGTGGTGACACTCTGTAGTTTATGGTTGAAAAGTTGGTTAGATATATACTAAACTAGATTATTAATCCCGTAATACGCGAAAGAACACATAAAAATGATATAAAGTATATCAATGTGACATCAAGACCGTTTATATTCTAATAGAAGAACACGTTATGACAAAACCATACATGTAAGATAAACCTCTCTTGATGAGAATAGAATTAATGACTTTTGAATAATTTAATTAATTTTTTTAAAATATCTTACAGTTAACTTTTGTTAAAGATACAAAATTTTATAAATTAATATCTAAAATGAAGGCTTGATAAGTTGCATATATGTATCTATTTTATATTTGACTAATAAAAAAAAAACTCATGCCATCTTTTTATATAATAAAAGATAGTTGTTTTAATGACTTATCAATCAGTTAAACCTTTTAATATATTCTGATGGATTTTTTTTTCCCTTTCAATTTTGAATTTTGTCATTATAACTATACATTAGAAAATATGGGCTCACAAAAACTTTAAGTATTAAATTAAATTAAATAAGCTTTTGTAATAAAAAAGTAGCATATGAATAGCCATTAGAAACGTAATTTTGAAATAGATAATAATATGCCAACGAACATTTTGAACGAATCTCGTGTTAAAAGTCTTAACGAAACGAATCATTTCTTGGGAGAAACTAGAACTAGTCACGAGAGCTCAAGAGGGGAAACAAAACCTCGATCCCTCCCTCCCTTTTCTCCACTCACACTTTCTCTCTACCCTATCTCTTCTCCCTTTTTTCTCTCAAAAGTGTAAGAACACACACAAACACACACTAATCATATTTTTCTTCAAAACACACACAAACAATTAATGATCAAGCTGATAGGGTTAATGAACCAACAACAACTGTTGAGGGGGAGCAAGCTGAGAAGGTTGTTAAACCGGCAGCTGAAGATGAAAAGAAGGCCGCTGAGGATGTGCCAGCGAGGCCAATAAATGTGTCTTCAAGCCAACTGATGAGTTCCACGCTGCACTTGTCAAAAGGTATGCTAAAAAAGACAAATGCAAAGCAGCAGTAATCTCTCAAAGTAGGCCACCTAAAGTTCCCATCTCAGCAAGGGTACAACAAGATAAGCTCATGTCTGGAGCTTTTCCTAAGTCTTTATTAAAAACGACTGCTGAACTCACCCCTACAGAGATTGTTCTTCAAGAAGAGCTAAAGATGAAGAAAATCCAAGAACTATCTCAGAAATTTATAAATGAGCAAGTTGTAAATGAAGAGCTTATGGATGCTAATGATTAAACTAAAAGACTTGCACAACAGTCTAGTGGCTTGGAGGCATTGAGGAAGAAAGAAGAAGAATTCTTTGCTGAGAAGAACAATTAATGCACGCCAGACTTATCTTGACTCAAGAGAAAGAAGGCAAAGAAAAGAAGAGATCTTGTGGGTCAAGCCTTCTCTTACTCAGCAAGGTATGAATCTTCAAATACAAAGGAAAGGTGTGCCCAGGATGTTTACACTAAAAAATGTTAAATCAGACACTCTTGGGCCCACTGAATGGATCGAAATCTATAAGCTTGTCAAGGATAATAAAACTCCAGCTTTCGATCCATTGCTGAAAATGGCTGGTGATCAAATTAAGCATACAAGGATGATGGAGAAGAAATACAAGGTTGAGGATTCTCTGCTTAGCTCTGCCAGACATCCATATCCTCTTTTTCCACCTCAGCAAACTAGAAGTGAAAAGGACAGCTTCTGGTCAAGCCATTTCTCAGCTCCCTTCAATGCTCAGAAAGGTGCCAAAATCTGACATTGAAGAGGTATCCTCACTCAATCTCAGAATGCCTTCCAGAGTGCTTTTTGTGGAAGGAATGTATGATCAAAGGCTGGGAGGATTCTGCTTTTTAAATGTTCATGGTCATCAGCTCTTCTTCAGACTAAGTGAAATGACCATCGCTCCCTCTGGCTTCCTTGTAAAATTGAGGAAATACTGCATCAAGACCTCCAATGATAACGAGTTCATCAAGTTGATTGATCAAGAGCTGATGAAGCCAGAAAGACAACGAGACAGAGCTTTCATTGAAGCAAAAGAAGAATGTCTATGGGAGTAGTAACAACTTGTAAATTTCTCAATTGCTGTAATGTAAATGTTTGTCATATATAATATCAGCAATTCTCTCAAATCTTTATTATTATTACTTGTAAGTTCAAGTATCATCCACTCAGCTAAGTCCTCTCAGCGAATAGGGGGAGATTGTTGAGTCATGGATTCGCTGAGAGACTTAGCGAGCTCTCAGCGAGTGACTTTTTCAGCGAGCTCTCAGTGAGCATCTACACCAGCAAGCTTTCAGGAAGCACTAATTATCTTTAAGTCTAAAGGATAAGTTCAATGACTCACCGTCCAGTTTTGTAAGTCAAAAATGAGTGGGACTATGAAGATAAGAAGGCTGGTCCCAAGGACACGTGTTGATCAAGAAGGATGAAGATATGTGACCTTGTACCAACAATGGTACCTTGGTATTTCTCTTTCATACCAGATATGCAAACAAACAAAAGGGAAACAGCGAACTCTGTAGATCTGAGTTTTCCGCCAATAGATGATTGACAACATTCGAGGTGTCAACATCTACTAGGGTTGTCATGTGATTCCTTTTCTGCCTATATAAGGAATCAATTGACCTAGCCACCATTTCGTTAGTCTTTGCATTATTTTAGACTTAGAGTTTTCTTTGTATACCATTGTTAAGTTTTTGGCGTGTCGAAAAACTTAACAATCTTTTCTCTTCTTCATTGTATTTGTTGTAAAACCAACCGACCATGTATTCACTGTTTAGTTTATAATACATATAACTAAACTTTCTTTCTTTCTTGTTCTTGTCTTAAGTAGTTTACATTAGTTGTTAAATTACTATAATCTTGCAAACGTTAGGACTTTCACAGTTTCTAATCTAAATCTCTGATGTGAAAAAAGGAGTTTTTTTTTTAACATTGAAAAAGGGGTTTAATTGTTTCCTAAATTTTAAAGATCTGTTTCATTTATCATCAGACATGAAAGAGCGATTAATAAATGTGGTTTTTCAATTAACAAACAAAATTAGTTGGAGCTCAGGTGAATGAAATGCATGCCAAAGAAGTTGGAGGCTATGGGTACGAACCCAGCTTCCCTTATTTTTTTAGTTAAAAGCGATTTTATAGTTATATATTGCTTAGTGTACACTCCACATCAGCAGATAAATTGCCTACGTGGCTGCTGACGACGCCATTCTAATCGCTATGGTGATGCCAAATCAGAAAAAGCTGACATGGCATTCTGATAGCCTTATATATATATATAATATATATATATTTTAGACTTTAGATTCATCCATCGGCCATAATTAATTGTTAAGAATCGAAGCATATATATAGACAATATATTTAAAACCTTGTTTAATTTTATTTCAATTAAGGAAATGCATACATCGTAAATGCATGCATATATTATTAATTACGTACACACGTACAAGGACACGTTGATTTTACATACACCGCAAGTCTTTAGTGAGTTGATTGTATAGACATGTACTACCAAAACAACATGACCATGCTGACGGGAAAATCGGATGAGGGCATGCACTCAATGGAGGTAGGCAGTAAAACTTGGATCTGCAATTTCCGGGTAAGATATTAGTAGCGTCACAAAGCGCATCATCACAACATTTGATACCGTGGAATGAGTTGCAAGAACTGTCTACAGGTATGCAGTAATCCGGGCCTCGGCATATTCCATTAATAAACCCGTCACAACGTAGGTGACCACAGCAGGGGTCACGCACCCCACATGGCTGGTCAATTTCAATACAATGATCATCCGGGTCTCGCCGGCATCTTCCGTCAACAATCCCGTCACATGTCAAGCCACCACAGCACCAGTGAAAAGCCCCACATGGCTGGTCCTCGTCGTAACAATTCTCTCTACCATCTGTGGTCCGCAAAAGTTTCAACAACTTCCCATCTTCCAACTTGAATCGCCCAGCTTGAAGAACTTGATTAGTACGATTGTCGACGGCCTACACAATATATATATATATATATATATATGTATATATATTGTAAGTAAAATAAAACTAGTATTAACATAAAACAAATAAAACAATATGTTTTTATTCACTGAAAATCACCGTGCATCAATATATATATTTGTGCCTCGTGAATCTTCGTGCATCATTTTTATCATGATCTAATGGTCAAGATTTTTTTTATTTGTTTTACTTTAATTAATACTTATTTTAAAATAACCAACCCATATATATAAGGGATACATAAATTTAAACATATATATATATATATATAATATGATGAAAATTGTATTTTTTTTTAAAGAAAAAGAGTAGATCGATAGGAACCCTTATCTCATATTGTATTCGAAACCCCCTTATATACTGAGTTTTTTGCATCGAAAAAATGTAATTTATGAAAAAGATATATTTTTTCCTGAAGAAAAAAATTAAAATAAAAAAGAAGAAGAAATATGATACATGCAAGTATGCAACTGATGCGAGAGGGAGTATGTGATAACATCATAAAACGTAAAATATAGTATTGTGTATGTAATAATTTAATTATAATTAATGTAATACTATATGAGCAACCGGCCGGCCAACCTTAATTATCTGCTCCATCTGTTGTGTGGATGGATTATCGTCGTCAATGACCATGACGATCTCCTGGTCGACATTCTTATTAGAGTGAGTACACGAAAGCAAATCCGTGCTCGTGAGAACAACTACTAAAAACAACACCAGGTAGTTGTTCATGTTTAATGTTTATTATCTGTTGTAGTAGTAATTAATATTATACTATACTATTGCTATATATAGAAAGTTTTGGTATTTGTGGAGGGATAGGGTGCAACACCTCTAGCCTTCTTATTTATTGACATGTGTCCGTGGCTTATCTTTAGAATTATCATGCATGTTTTCGTTGTGTGTAGTGTGAATTGATCTCTGTACAAATCAAATATATAGGTCAATATTAATTTTTATATAAGTACGTACCTACCACTTTGGTGGGATGGTAATAAGGAGCATGCATGTGCTTCTTAATTTGGTGTAGATGGAGATTCGATCCTCTTTGGAGTGTTATTTGAATTGAAGAATATAAATTAGGTAGGATAGAAATAGGAATCGCTGTTAAAAACCAAATATGTATTCATTTGTGAATGTGATTATTCACATGCATGTGAAATACTTTATATATGGGTACTAACAAATGAGAATAAAATTAAACAACAAATAAAACACTTAAAAACTACATTTTAATGCATTAAAGGTCTATAAAACTGACATAGTACATAACTAATTATCATTATTTAAGTGTTTAACAACACATTGATTCGTCAAAATCGGAAAAATCACGTTTTTTATTGGATGCATCATTTTGATGAATATGCATCCAAGATGGATGCACAAAACAAAAAATGTGATTTTTTCGATTTTGACGGATCAATGTGTTGTTAAACACTTAAATAATGATAATTAGTTAAGCATTATGTTAGTTGGACTTTTAATGCATCAAAATGATGTTTTTAAGTGTTCTCACCGTTCTTATTTTAAAAGTGTTGTCACCGAAATGTTACCCTATAGTTAATTATATTATATATGCGTGTAAACTTTGTTATAAAAAGTATATATAGAATTGTGAATAGCATCATTTAAAAGAGTTTATCATTTGAGAAAATCGCGATAATAGCCAATTTTCATTGCGATCATACAAAAATAGCCAAGGTTTTTCGGATTATCACAAAATAGCTAACAAAATCGCAACAAAAAAATGTCAAAATCGCAACAAAAAATGCCAATCGCAACAAAAAAACGCGAAATCGCAACTCGCAATTCGCAACAGTTTGACTTTGACTTTTTTTTTTTTAAGGATATTAGTTTATCATATTAGACATGAATACAAAATTTCAAATAAGCCCTAAACTTTCATTAATTTTAAAAATACAATACAACTAAATAAAACATAACATTTATTTAAAACATAAAACATTAAGAAATTAAAACACACAAAATATTAACCTACAACACAAATACATAAAAAACATACTAATAATATTTTAGTATGAAAAACAATGGTGTTTTGAACAAATCAGATACATACAAACCGAGTATTATACTGAGCTTCAGTGTTAATATTTTACTTATTTGCAGGGGAAGATCGACAAGACCCAAGTTGCTCTGGAACAACTTGACTGTGCGGTTACCACCTCGGAGCATTTCATCATAACTGTCAAAGCAGTTTATGAGATGAAGAAATAAGTTTGTCTTTTAATAATGTGTTCTACAAACTATTATTATGTATGTTTCTCTTTATTAAGTTTGTAATGTTTCTTATGTATTTGTTTTGTAGGTTAATGTTTTGTGTGTTTTAATTTCTTAATGTTTTATGTTTTAAATAAATGTTATGTTTTATTTAGTTGTATTGTGTTTTTAAAATTAATGAAAGTTTAAGGTTTATTTGAAGTTCTGTATTCATGTCTAATATAAAAAACTAGTATCCTTTAAAAAAAAAAAAGTCAAAGTCAAACTGTTGCGAACTGCGAGTTGCGATTTAGCAATTTTTGTAGCGATTTTGGCAATTTTTTGTTGCGATTTTGGCATTTTTTGTTGCGATTTCACCTTTTTTTTTTTTGCAATTTTCATTTTTTGTTGCGATTTTGTTGGCTAATTTGTAATAATCCGAAAAACTTTGGTTACTTTGATACGATCGCAACGAAAATTAGCTTCAAAATAACATATTTACCCACTTAAGCAACTTAATATCATATTTACCCAAACCAATCCTTAAAATTCACAAATTTACCCATTTCGTAAATTAAAAAAACTAAATTCTCATTTTACCCCTAATAATTATTTATTTGTTTCAGCATTAAACTAAAAGATTATGAAAGAAATTGCATTATGTTATACATAACTTTGCATATCACCGAATACGTTGGTCTCAAACTCAAATTGGGTTATTGATTTGTAAGACTTTAAAATCATTATAAATCTAGTACATGTAACGCTTTTATGTTGTCTTCTACTAAACTATATTTTTCATTATTATTATCTGAGTATATAAAAAAAACATGATGGATATATTAGCCAAAATTCTATACCAACTATGTAAAATGTCTATTCTACATGAAGTAGAACATTGGTCCCGATTTTTAATAAACAGCTTTGTATAATTTCTTTAAAACAATGAAATAAGTGTGGTTAATTTATAGAGTCACGAGAAGAAGAAAAAAAGAGTTGATCCTTTAAATAGTATAATAATTGTTGATAATTAAATTAATCTATGGTTATTAGTAATTTTAATGATTTTATTAATGAAATGGATAAATTTAAAAGTTTTAAGCTTTAAATTGGGTAAATAAGATATTAAGTTGTTTGAATGAGTAAGTATGTTATTTTAATGTTTAGAAAAGGGATATATGAGATTTTCCCTATAATTTACATGTTCACCGATTAAATATGATAACAAGTTATAACCTCATATTATGATGATATATTAATGGATTAATAAATTTAAAACTAAATACCAACAACAAATGTTTAGTTCGACTTTTTATAACCATTTGTTATTAATTTAATAGCTAGTAATAATTTTATAATACAAAAGTTTTAAGGATTATGCTAACTATAAAGGTTATAGTTAAACATTCTATATATAAAGTATTCTCTCTTTAATGCTTTAGTATTAATTTTATAAAAGAATCTTCAATTAACTCAATATTTATCGTCAATTTAATTACACATTTTTTCTATTGTTAAAATACACCCATACTACCATATACATAAAACCCAGATATAGTTTTCTCTCTTTTAGTGATTAACCCAACCATTGAGAAAAAAAGTATCAATTGTTCATCCATAAGATGCTCATCTTTTTTCATAGGTAATTAAAGTCTCTTTGTCATGTTATTAAATTTGGTTTTTTTTCCTTAATGAAGGTAGTTTGATCGTTTAATTTGAAAGTTGAAACCCATATATGCTAGAATGCTACATAGTTGTTTGGTCTAATAGGGATTTATTTCAATTGCTACCTATTACATGCTTGTGTTCTATATGTATGTGTTGCCATGTTAGGTTACGAGTAATTGATTTCGATTCGTTTTATTTGACACACATTCTTGTAAGTGATACTATTTGATAAGCTGATGTTTATGGTTATACTGTGATGCGGAAATGACCCCGGTCCATTTCCACATAAAAGGTTGGTTTGTATATTTGCAAAATGAAGTTCAGCAAGCAACCAATTACCATTGGTTATCCTTTATTAGCAATATACTTGATACAAGAATGCCCAAGTCATCTGAACCGAAAAGAATTTCTGAGCTGAAAGAAATTTCTGAGCTAAAAGAAATTTCTGAACTAAAAGGAATTTCTGGGCTGAATGAAGTTTATGAGCTGAAAGGATTTTCTGAACTGAGAGGAGTTTCTGAACTGAAAGGATTTTTTGAGCTAAAGTCATCTGAACTAGAAGAAGGTTCTGAACTGATAACTCCATCTGAACAAACCTCATTGAAACAACTTCAATTGACCACGTTCATTAAACTAGTCATCACCAGATGTAATCAGCCACTGCTCAGATCAGAAAGCAAAACACTTCAGAAACAAGTCTTTAGTAACTTCATTTCAGAAGTGCTACTAACCAGTGACCAGTTGTCAGTTACCAGTTCTCATTCATTCACTTCAGTGGCCGATTTCAGTTTGAGTTTCAGAAATAACTTGTCTCAGCATGTATCCATCAGTCATGAAGCATATCATTCTTGTTTCAGCGACCTTCTAGCTAACAACTCCAGTGAAGACTCGTTAGATAAACCTCCAGTAACTTGCTTTAGTCACGAGGCTTCAGAAATGGATTTCAGATTTACTTCAGTGAAATTATCTAGCTTCAGATGATAACTCCAGTGAGTTGCTTTAGATTCATGCTCCAGATGGGGTCCTTCATATTCATGCTCCAGTAAAGGTCCTTTAGATTAGGCCACCAGATCCACTTCAGAATTTTGTCACCTAGTTACTTTCATCCAATAAGAAGCAGACACATCAGAATGTTCTAGAAGCTTATGGATAAGAATGGACATGTGGATGTGACACCTTTTCTCACGGTTTGTATGTGACAATTGTGGGGACTATTTCCAAGGGAATAATTCTAGAAGCTGCACATGCCCTTTTTTCTATTGGTTGTCTAAAAGTAGTGGTGGTCCTTGATGTCTATGACAACCTTTTATTTTATTTATTATTGTATTTCTTTAATTCTAGAAAATAGCATTAGTGGCTATAAATAGAGGCTCATTTCTCATTGTAAAAACAGATTATGTTGAATTGAGTGAAATTAATAGAGCAGCCTCTATTTCTTAAAAATCTTCATTTACCTTTATAGATCTTTGATCTTGGTGGTTTGAAGTGACCCCTTTATCCATAATTGTGGTGGTTCGTCCTTTATCAATTATAGTGGTGAGGTCTTTAAATCTTCGATTCTTTTATCTGTGTTTGTGGTGGCTAGACCTTTATCAAACATAGTGGTGGGTTGAAGTGTTTCCTTTATCCTTGATTCCAGTGGCTTAGCCTTTACGAGTCTTGGTGGTGGATTCTTTTATCTGTTCTTTATTTTATTGTTTTGTTGTTGTTTTCATAAAAAAGCAGGAAAATACCAAAAATAGTTTTCAAGTTGTTGTTTAATTCCGTTGTGCTTAAGTTTTAGCATGATTTACGCATCATACTATATATATCCATGTCGAACGCAAGCGTATGTATTGGTTTTCTATGAATTCATCTGCAAGTGTTTGAATTTAGATCATGATGGATTGATGGTATGTCAAAGTTATATTTTACTTAGTAATTGAGTTAAAATAGGAAATACGTAAAAGAAAATTGACTTATTAATAGACTACCAAAACTGAAATAAGAAGATATTCTTTAGAAAGTTAATACAAGGGTATTAAATGGAGAATATTATAAAATTGGAAAGCTTAAATATAGCCATGGGGCTATAGTTAGCAAAACCCAAGTTTTAAACACAAATCACATTGTTCAATCAAGAAAAATGTGTATCCCTTGATTCAACTTCCATATATATAATTCTATTAGCGTGTTTCATTCTTTTTTTTTTCTTCTCTTTCAGCTCAGAGGAATGGATGCTACTCATCACGAAAGGATTTGAGCCATGTCACATGTTGGATATCCCCTAAATCATATTCGTTTTAAAGTAGGCAATTACTTGTATATAAGAGAAGTATTTTAACTAAATGTATAAAGACAATATAACTAATACAGTATATGATATTATATGTATTTTAAATTTGAGTAAATTACAATTTTTTGTCCTTGAAGTTGACATGTTTTTCACCTTTCGTCCCTAAAGTGAAAAAATATCTTTTTAACCTTAAAGTTGGCAAAAATTTGCAATCATGGTCCTTTACATAGACGTCGTTGTTATTTGGCCGTTAACTTATGCACTTTCTAAACATGTGAGGGTAAAACTGTCTTTTCCCATTTCCTTTACAAAAAAAGATAAAAAAAATAAATAAAATTAATGATATATACATATATATGTTGCTGCTAGTGGTGGTCCACATACACACAATCACACAACGGTAGAAAAGAGGAAGAAATACAAATCAAAAGGCAATTGAAGAACATAAAGTAGTAGAATTTGACAAACAAAACCTAACCCATCAAATTATTTTGGCTGTTCTTGTAAGTCAACAAAAATAATTTACCAACAAAAAACCTAACTCATCAAATAAGTTCTAAACAAATCTATATATATATATATATAGGGATGTGATTATAAGGTTGTCGGGTATCTAAGCTTAGGTGTGGAACACTCACATATTTTTTTTTTAATATATAAAAATCAGGGGGCCATGCATTTATTCATTGAAAAATAAATAATAAAATATTAGTATGTGAGGGGGTTCCACACCTAAACTTAGATGTCAGACAACCTTATATTCTCTTTTCCACACACACACACATATATACATATATATATTTGAAGTAAAATGTCCTTGTACCATCACATATGAAGAAATACATACAAAAATGAAGCACATACAAATGAAAGACATAGATAGATGAAGACATCAAAGGTTTACCCACCTACAACGGTCAAGTTCGAACCACCACTGCCTCCCTCACAACCGTCGGTCAAGATTGAGTCAAACCCACCACTACCGTCAGATGAGAAACCCACCGCCGCCGCCGCCTTAAATCAGCCGACCACCACCCTTATTCCTCCCAGGTTCCCAGTCATCTGCCAGCCACCACCCGTACCATAATAGCAGTCACCCATGTCGTCTTGTATACTTGTGGAGCGAAAATATCAAGGTTTGGGTTTCTTGATTTTCTTTTCATACTTGTCTCGATCTTTGAACGATCTTTTCGAATTAGAACTGATATGTTTAATGGAATTAACTATATATGTTTGGTTTAAGTGATTGTTTTTGGTGAGGTAGAGAGAGAGAAAGATATACATATATGAATTAATCATTTGTTTTCTTTTGAGTGAATGGATCTTTTTTCAAAGGATATGTAATCTATACTCCCTTATAAAGAGTATTGGATTTCTTAAAATTAGGCATTTTTTCTTCTCAAAATACCCCTACTTATACATAAACCCTTATATATCATCCTTTCCCACATTGTCTCTAATCATTACACGCTCTTATCGACCTTTTATCACCTTCTGCTGCTGCCCTCCTTCTCCACCGCCTCCCTCGATCTCCACCACCGTCTTCCTTTTATATTGTCATCACCTTTTAGCCGCTGCAACGCGCGATCACTATACTCGTTTACATATACGTTGATTCAAAAACACCATTTTTGAATCCTTATGGGGTAGAGAGGGGTTGGTGGTTTTGATAATTCGGGGAAAAATGTGAGACTTTTATTTTGGGGAAAAGAAAATGATGGTTGGTGGTGTTTGGTCAAAGCAGATATATGTTTTGTGCGGCATTTACTGTATTTATATTTAATAATAATTTTTTTTTTTGTAAATTACACATATAAGTTAGAGTAAATTGCAGTTTTCGTCCTTAAGCATGTCATGTTTTGCACTTTCAATCCCTCGAGTGTAAAGGGAAAATGACATTGCTACCCTCACGTGTTTAGGACGTGCGTATGTTAATGGTCAAAAACGAACGCCGTCTAGGGGAAGGACCATGATTGTAAAATTTTGTCAATTTTAAGGTTAAAATTGATATTTTTTCACTTGAGGGACGAAAAATGAAAAACGTGTTAACTTTAGGGACGAAAAATGTAATTTACCAATTTAAATTTTGATAGTGTATTATAATGAAATAAAGATCGAGGGGCGGAGGTGTGTGGGAGTAAAAATGCCCATTGCCCACCCCACACCCCTATAGATTATAGTATGTCAAAATTTGTTGGTGTTTTTATAAAAAATATTGCAGGTTAGGATGTAGGCTCCATTGTGAAGATGATGAAATAGACTTGCTTTTTACAACATAGGTCCTTGTTAGTGTTATTGTATACACAGTTTAACCTTCTGTTTGTTAACTTAGCCCCTTGATAAAAAAATATAAATTATTATATCTTGGTCACAAGTTTATCATATCAAAGAAAGTTGTTTAGTCATACAATACTTACACACTATTACAATTCATGGATTTCAGAAGTGGCATTATTTTGGGTTTTATACATTTTACGATCTAGTACTAACAATTTGGGTTTTACGTATATTTTTTTAAAATAAAGTATCGTATTTAAACAATATATGGAAAATCTTTTAATCAATCATTTGAAAGATTCAATTTTAGCTAAAGAAAACCTAGCTCTTTACTTAGCTAGACAATTTATAACGAATTATTGTATAAATTACTCTTTTGTAGCATAAAAAATGACTCTAACACAACAAATAATTGATATGTTTGCTTAAATATATATATGCATGTAAATTTTGCCCAATGGTGGTGTACCGTTATTAATTTTAGCCACCCATGTCCTAGTTAGATTTCTGGCTCAGCCTTTTTAAAGAGGGTTGTCTTTGATACATTTAGGGTTTGCTATTGAAAAAGAAAATGAAGGTAAAAGAAAGAGGATAAAAAAAAGGGTAAATGCTTCCTATAATATTATATTAATATAGATAGATTATATATAAATAAGAAAAATGCTGTGAAAATGTTAATTATTATATTTTGAAATTCTTCTTACATGATAAGATAAGAAGGATATTTTGTTAAGTAAAATGAGTTTTATCATCCACAAAATATGATGGTATGGTATAGGTACGATCAACACGGATAAGATGATGAAAAAAAGAAAATAATAATAATAATCTTTTTTTTTTGTTTTTGTAAAGTAATAATAATAATTTTTTGATGCCAAAAAGTTGAAGGGAATTGAAACACATATATAATTTTAAAGATAAGCTATGGACCATTATTTATTGGATCAGGAATGTCCTATAAATTAGAAGGCAGGCTAGATGTTGCACCCCGGCCTCCCCAAACACCAAAACTTTCTATATACAGCATAATAGTATAATACAAGTTAAGTACTAGTTATTTTACACGTGCACACATTTTTACAAGATAATGTTAATGAATATAAACAATATATAGCAGTACTTTAATACAAATTCATTTTTATCATTTATTCGAAACTAAGTTTTCTAAAAAATACAACATAAATTGTAGTAATAATTAAATAATATACATATATTCAATAAAAATAATAAGATGTATAAGAACAAAACAATAACTATGATACACTGATGACGATATATAATGTAATATACTGTCTTGTTTAATATTACATAAATGTAAAAACGTAACTATAATGCAATTTGTTATACACTAAAAAATATTATATCTCACGAAACGGAGAAAAATAATCAAATATCATATACTTAAAAGTAAAGCATAAATGTATCAAAGCTGTTAATTAGAAACATGGGGAAATATGAAAGTTCATAAAATTAAAAATTTATATTTTATTTTATACGCTAGATTATTACCCTGCGTAATACATGAAAATCATATATAATTAATGACATATTAAAATTTTATAATATCGTAAGTTGACAAATTTCTAATCCCGAACCACTAAGAAACATGAAGTTAGACGGGTGGTTGTTGAGATTCCAGTAAACAGTGATCGGACTGGACTGTTGTAAAATGGATACATCATTTAGTACATGTCTCGCTAAGTAAGGATTCAGTTTGTTTGAATGTCTTTCATACATCCGAATATGTCTGCATTGTCATTCTGTTTGTATTTTGCCGTTTTGCTCAAATAATTTAGTTATCCACTAAATTTACTAAATAAATTAATTATCAATCTATACATTGCATGTTGTGTTAATCTATTCTAAAGTTATGCATAATATATATTTTGGTGATTTTCATATAATTATTCTTTTGAAACATGAAGTTAGAGTGGTGGTTGTTGAGGTTCCAGTTAAGAGTGACCAGACTGTTGTAAAATGAATATGTACATCATCTATTAAAGGTCTCGCTAAGTAACGTGTGATTTATTTGGTAAAAGATATACCCAAGTTGAGAGTAGATGAAATGATTTTAGAGTAGATGAAACATGTGATTTATTTGGTGAAAGATATACCCAAGTTGCTCTGGAATAATCTACAATGATAATTAAGAATATATTTGCATTTATTCACAGTGAGATGTTTGTAAGGACCCCAAACATCAACATGTATGAGTTCAAACAAAACAAAAGCATGAGAATGACTAATATCAAAAGATAAATGTTGTTGTTTAGACAAAGGACAGATTGTAAATTTATTGACATCAATTCATTGTATAAAAGGAGAAATGCTAGGAATCTTCCAGAAGACTTGAAAAGAGGGATGGCCAAGTCTTGAATGCCAGAAATAGGAGACAGAAATGTTGATGGACATTGCAGAATTGCAAGATGGAGGAGTGTAGATGTAGAGCACATGTAGTATGGATCAAATAAGAATCATCTCATCATAGGCCTGCAGGTAACAATTATCAGGAGTAAAAAGAATATTTGCTTTGGTAGATTTGGTGAGTTGTCTAATAGAAATGAGATTGTAAGCAAATTGAGAGACATAGAACACATTATAAAGAATAAGGTTAGGTTGAAGTTCAGCTGTTCTAATTTGAGTTACTAAGACAGTTTGACCATTTGGTAAGCCAACAAAGATGGGCGCAGGACAGGTGATAAGATGTTTGAATTTGTTCACAGAATTACAACAAGTATGGTCTGTGGCAACAGTATCATGTATCCAAGCATCTTTAAGTTCATAAACACTGGAAGCAATGACACAATGATAAATGCATGTAGAAATAAAATAGTAAATCATGTCAAAATGGGAAATGGAAGCACCTTGAGTAGTGTTCTGCATCATGAGCATCAATTGATTAAGTTGATTATGCAATTGATCCATTCTGCTATGCATGGCAGATTCCTGAGTGATATTTGGTGTTAAGTTCTCCACAAAAGGTGTGTCAAGAGTGGTTGCAGAGTTCATAGTTGGCTTGTTTGGTACCATTTGATTAAGTTGATTATGATTAAGGGGTGTGATCCTTTGCCAAGAAGAAGGTGTCTCACTAGAGCTTCAAAACTTTACCAAAAGCCTTACCCAAGATTAATGAATCTTTATGGAGGATACCAGATGGGAGAAACGTGAGGTGGAGTAGATTAATGAATCTTTATGGAGGATACCAGATGGGAGAAACGTGAGGTGGAGTAACTATTTGTGTAGAAACTTTGAGTGCTTGATGAGCAAGAATCCAAAAAAGGGTTACTCTAAATGCATAAGTTGTTTTTAAATGGAGAAAGAAAAGCTTAAATGGGTAACAAACACATCTTTATCAACCAATTTCTTGATTAAAGACGCTTTAGGTGTTAAGCCAGGGGAGATACGAATAGGGCTTGATTTTGGTATAGGTACAGGCACATTTGCAGCTAGAATGAGAGAGTATAATGTGACTATTGTCACAACCGCTCTAAATCTTGGAGCTCCGTTCAATGAAATGATCGCCCTCAGAAGTTTGCTTCCGTTATATGTAATATTGAATTGACAGTCCACGAATGCACAACTTGTATTTTAATTAACTAGGCAAGAAAGTAAAGAACTGAAAGTAAATAACAAGAATAATAACAAGTTCAAATGCAAAGGATCTAAGCAAGTCTAACCATATGTATCATTGATTAAACGATGAGTACATGATTGATATTACACTTGACTTACAAGAATACAAATGAACTAAGTAATTGCTAAGTCTAGACACACTAAAAAACTTGAACAATTACAAGAAATAAAGTGACACACATTTTGTGGTGACAAACACACTGTAAACGGTGTGGCTGTGTTGCTTTATATAGAGAAGAAATTAGGGTAATACTGAGAGACGGAGCCAGGAAATTTTGTGTGAGGGGGCAAATTTAAAAGTTGTTTGTCATACTTATAACAATCGTATCCGAAAATGAAGAAAAAACAAAAAAAATAGGCCCTAGCTCGAAAATAGAAAATGGACCCTCAAAAGAATTTGTTATCTACACCAGGTCTAACACTCATATTTAAAAATACTAGTTTATTTTTAATAAATAATGACCACACGTATCGAACAAGGTCTTATTATATGAAAACATATTCAATCATATAATGCAAGAAACTCAAAAAAATATACTTCTTTGGATATAATTAGCATGTATATATATATATTTTCTCTACATTATGATAATTATAATTAATTGTTTGCGATATATATATATATATATATATATATATATAATATGTTGAAAGAAAATACATTTTCTATAAACAGTTCCACTGTAACGTATTACACATTTACATACCCAAACAATGAAAGATTTTTCTTAAACTATACTTCATTCTTTCTATTAAAAATGAAAACAACTCGAGTTTTTTTAATTTCTTAAAAAAAAAATTTATCTTAAAATTAATGTTTGATGTTCAATGACATCCAAATAATAAATTTATGACAAGTTGACAACGAAGATAACATTTATATTTATTTCCTACTTATTTTTTCTCACTTTTACAACAAAAAAGTTACAAATATACCATTTAAATTTTGAAAAATTACATTATACTAAAAATGAAATGGGGGCGGTTGACCCCGCTGCCCCCAAGCTGTAGCCATCCCTGGCAACACAGCCTTACAATAATTGTGATAGAATGGTGGTTGTCGACGTCTCATTAGCTCTAAGTACTTCCATGCATGAGCCTTTGTCTTATTTATCAAAACGGATATGAAAGAGAAAACCCTTGTTTTGGTCCCAACTGTACCTTTGCCATACAAGGTAAAATACAGTTGGAAGAACCACCATGTGACTTCTTATCTTCTTCTAGTTTGAAATCTTCCCACCTTGACCAAAAAATTGGAAAGCGAACCACCCGCTGAAGATATTCTGGACTCGCTGACGCCCTACGTCAGCGACCAAGTTTGGTCAGCGAATCCTTGACTCAACATGAATCAACGGTTGCCATTTTTTGATAACATCTGGGACATGACACAATGATTGACCCCCACATAAGCATTTAGCTCGGGTGCTTACACTATTTGTTCAATTTTGCAAGTTAATTAATTAAATACAATGGACCGGATAAAAGTTATTTTTTCACATATACAATAGAATAAGTGTACAAGTTACATAAATCTCAAATTATTTAACCCTTAAATAATGAATCCATGAAAGGGAAAAAAAATACCTCTTTATATGTTGTTAAACTATTAGTATAAAAATTGTATATAGATTGATCGATTGATGCAAACATCAATAAAGATGTTATTGAAATATCTTAAGTCTATTATATATAAAAGGGAGATGATATTAGTATAATTTTTTTTTTAATTAACTTATCATATTGTACGGATTATACGGATTATACAGCATATTATACAAGCAATATTTAATGCATGACTTGGGTAAGTTAATTAAAAGATATGGTACCAATAGGTCCTAGAAATTTAAAGAAAGCGATATATTAGTTAACAAACGGGGTTGAGTCGTACTGGGCAGGCTCCAATCCCTCACTTTGGGGTGGCAAGTGACAACTTGCAAGACTCCTTAATCCTCATAATCTAAATAAATAGACATTTAATTAAAACCTTTTATTTTATTTAAAGGACACATTGTACGTCCTTGCATGGAGGCATGCATTATTATTATACGTACGTACAATTATTTAAGGACATTATATATATCTTTCACAAGCAATGATAGCTTGATAACCAGAAAACACAAGCACGAGAACAACATTGAAAAGGTGAACCCATGCATGAACTCCCAGTAGGTAAGCAGTAGTCCATGGCTCTGCATTTTCCGAAGATAGGCCCGTCACAGATGCCAGCATCGCAACATGGGACGCGGGATGGGGTGCAAGAATCCCCTATAGGTATGCAGTAATCCGCGGCTTTGCATCTACCCTTAATAAAACCGTCACAATGTAAGTCATTGCAGCAATGGTCAAGCGCCCCACATGGCTGGTCAAGGCCAACACAATCCTCGTCTCGGCCTTGCCGGCATCTTCCGTCAATTGTCCCGTCACAATGTAAGCCATCGCAGCAATAGTCAAACAACCCACATGGCTGGTCAATGTCAACGCAAGTATTCTCTCTCCCTTTCATCCGCAAACGTTTCAATGAGTACTTCCCATCTTCCAACTTGAATCGCCCTGCAGTTTGAACTAGACGATTTTCGGCCTGCACAAGATATATAATATTTATGAGAAAGATTTCTTTTTCATTACAAATAATATTATAACTATTCACAGTTTAGTTAGCGTGAAGAAATTATAATAAAAGTTTATCACGCTTTTATTTGTTTAAAAATTTATCTATACTAAGTTTTACTAATTAATCCACAATTTCAGGTGTTAACTTTCATATCTAATTTGTCACATTACGAATAATAGTTCATGTGAATAAAAATGGTGTGACAAATTATATATGAAAGTCTACCACTAAAAATTCTAATACAATACTCGTATAATTTTACATAATTTAAAACGTAACAAACTTTTATAATCTGTTCATGCTGGCTAAAAGTGTGGACAATTTCTAATACTATTTAGTGGTAACTTTATATATATATATATAGAGAGAGAGAGATATGATGCGAGATCGAGGGAGTACTAGCTAATCACACACACCCTAAATCAAAACACAAATGTGTAAGTAATAAGTAATAAATAAAATATCTAAGTAACCTGAATCGTCTGCTCCATCTGTTGAGTCGATGGATTATCGTCGTCAACGACCATCAAGATCTCTTGATCATTGTTGGAGTGAGTACACGAAAGCAAGCCCGTGTTCGTGATAACAACTAGAAAGAGCACCATTATATTACAGAGACTCTTCATGTTCAGTAATCTTTTGTACGTGTTGTAGTAGCAGTAATAGTATACTTAGCTATCATGCTATATATATAGAAAGCCAGGGTGCAACACCCTAGCCTTCTACGAGAAATTTACATATAGGACTTTCCTAATCCATTAATTAATGGTCCCTAGCTTATCTTTAAAAGGAATGTTTTTGTTGGGAGTATTGTGAATCTGGTTACGTGTGTTTTGAAATCAAAATATTATTTGTTTTATAACGATCTTATCCGTGATGATCGTACCAAATACCATACCATTATATTTTGTGGATGATACAACTTTTTTTACTTAACAAAATATCCTTATCTTATCTTGTTTAGAAAATATCAAAAATATACTCCTTTCTTTTTGACTTATCATGGCTTTTTTTTAACTTTCAACCATAAATACATTTGTTTTGTTTTATAATAGTTGATGAAATTTATAAAAAAAACATATAATTTAAATTTAAACCGTCTATATATTTTATATGAAGTGTTATATAACCCAACAAAATTTTTTACGGTCAAAGTCGAAAGCAGAATACTTGACAAGTCACATTGAACATTTAAATATGAGACAAAGGGAATAATAATTAACATTTTCATATCATTTTCTTTCTCCTTTCATTTTCCAATAATTAACAAACTTTTGATGTATCAAAGATATATATAGTTATTTCATTAAAATACACCATCAAGATTTTAAATAAATCTAACTAGAAAGGTTAAGCGGACTTCATCAAAAAATAAAATAAAATTCAGGTGGCATGCGGCCAGCCGACCACTTTATAATGGAAGTGACACTATTCATAAGCTATTCTATTATAATACAGTATCATTTGGAGCACTCACAATACCTTCATTTTCAGTTTATCCCTCACCCGTCCTCCGATCAAAGACGGGTGCACACCGCTAGTTGTGACTCGTCCGTCCACGTTTCTCCGTTCGTTTTTCCCCACAGGGACGAAGCTCGTTCTCGTATTTCTACTTGTTAACTTTTTTAGGTTTTTATATATGTGTATATTGTATGTATATATGTGTTATGTATGCATATATATATATATATATATATGTGTGTGGTAGTGGTTACGTACTCTGAGGAAGAGAAGGTCGAGAAATTTTTGAGCTCTTTGCCAGAAAAGTGGAATCATTATATTACCACTTTGCAAGAGAAAGCAGATTTCGGCGGCATGTCTTTAACTCAGATAGTTGCTAAGTTTAGGGGATAAGAAATGAAACTAAAACGGGGGGAAACAGGATATAATAATGCTCAGATTCCCGAGCTTTATTAAGGTAGGCCTACGATCAATGTAAGTCCAGGTTCCCCAGAAGGAAGCACTAAGGCATTCCTAAGTGAAGATGTTGACTTACAAAGGATCTCGTTTGACTCTGAAGGGAACATATGTCTTGTTTCGAGTCAGAGCAACAATTCAGGCAATCGTGAATATCCTACCACCAGTGCTAGTTCCACCGTGCCTATAAGTGTCGAATGTGCGGAAAGTCACTTATCCGTTCTTGCGTCATTTGTGACATCATATGAACAGTTTATCCAAGGAAAGGTTCAAAACCCTAGTCTTATAGATGAAGACTATGAGCAGATTGATCCTTTAGACTTAAAAGAAAATGGCTATGCGGACTCTTCGAGCTAAACGGTTCTTATCAAGAACATGGCGAAAGGTCGTGGGTTCCAAGCTTGGCTTTGATAAGTCAAAGATAAAGTGCTACAATTGCGAGGGCTTTGATAAGTCAAAGATACAGTATCATTTAGAACACTCACAATACCTTCATTTTCGGTCCATCCCTCACCCGTCCTCCGATCAAGGACGAGTGCACACCGCTAGTTGTGACTCGTCCGTCCACGTTTCTCCGCTCGTTTGTCCCCACAAGGTTGGAGCTCGTTCTCGTATTTCTTCTTGTTAACTTTTTTAGGTATTTTATATATATGTATATTGTATGTATATATGTGTTATGTATATATATATATATATCTGTGTGTGGTGGTGGTTGTGAAAGAGAAAGGAATAGCCATGTTTTCTGGCGAGATGTATGTGGTGGCGCTCGTGAACAAGAAAAACGAAAAAGATGGCTATGAACAAAAAAGGCACATGTTTTCCAGCAATATAAATATATTTATATTTATATTTGTTATTATTTTTAATTTTTAATTTCCACCCTATAATTATATACAATTTAAAGGGATTATGACATCTGAGTGTAATCACATATGACCAAATGGTTATGTGATGTAACCACCTATTAGTGTGGCTATGTAATGTAAGATCCTTCAATATTAAGGTTATGTTATGTAACGTACCGGATAACACCAGTTGAAATGACTGGTTAGGTCACATGCATGCCATGTGTATCTTAAATATATATAGGTTAAGTCATTTGCTAAATTACCGACAAACCAAAAAAAGGGAGATTTACACACACATAACCTGCAGGCCACTTTTAGGCCAGTTTTTGCCGGATTTTGATCCATTTCGATTCCCATTTTATTCCTTGTTAATTTATTTTCAAATCCATGTAATATATCATGCCTAAACCTCGCAAAAAATCTGGAAATTAAAAATCGAAAAATATAGAGATAGAGGTTGATGGTTTGGAGGGTGAAAGATATAATCGATCTTATCTTTAATCTAAATACTCTGAGATCATCATCATCAAATTCGGATTCAATTTTGGAGGGTTTTTCTTCTTTACAGCCGCCACAAAACATCAACACCACCGTTCAGCCACCACCTATTCCGGAAACTGTTCATTCGAATTCGGATCAATTGAAGGTAGGGGAGGGGGCGATTAAGGGTGGGGTAAATGCTGATTCATGTGAAAAAAACGAGGGCCAATGATTTTGGGGGTGTTTTGTTCGAAAATTTGGGCATAAACCCTAATTCTGTCTCAACCGCCCCAAGTCCAATTCCGGCCACTTCTGGGCCAAATTCCAGTCAAAAATATGATGGGGAAGGGGCGATTTTGGGTGGGATTGGTCTAGGTTTGCTGAAAAAATCACAGATTGATGAAATGGATAGTACTTTGGGCGAAATCATGGGTAAAAACCCAATTTTTGGTGGTGGCTGGAAATTTTTTAGGTTTAGTATATATAAATGATGAATATATACTCTTTTTAGGTTTTTAAATATAATATCAAGAGTCAGCCGCGACACGTGTCGAAGTCAACGCGGGTCAACGGTGGGGGTGACCGGTTACCTTTACTACTGGTAACGCGTTACATAACATAACCCGAATATTGAAGGATCTTACAATACATAGCCACACTAGTAGGTGGTTACATTACATAACCATTTGGTCATAGGTGATTACATTCAGGTGCTATAATCCCTAATTTATAAGCCACATTAGAATAAGTATATTTTCTATATACTCATTTTTTATTTTTTTATTTTAGTAATGTATTATGTTTTATTTTCATTAATGAAATGTTTTTTTATTATTGTTATTGTTAATACTATTAGAATTATATATATATATATGTATGTATGTATGTATATATATTGTATTTTAAAATGTTTAATACTAAATAGATGGTTGGTTCTAAACTAATCATGACATTGTGGGTGTTTTGGGGGATTAGCCTTTGGTTAGTCCTTGGGCTGATGTTGAGGTGATGTAGTACTGACAAGGACTGGTGCTTGAAGGATAAGTGAAGGGCACTGTGAGTACTCTTAGGGACAGTTTGGTTCACAGAATATTTTTTAAAAAATTGAAATTTGTCAAAGGAATTGGAATATGTAAAAATTGGAATATGAAGGTTTTAAAATATGTTATATGTTTAGTTGACAGAATTCAATGGAATTCGGTTACAAGAATTCTAAACCATATGACAAAATTAACCTTTTATTATATTCTAAAAATAACACATACTTATATATGTATACCTTATAATAATAATAATAATAATAATAATAATAATAATAATAATAATAATAATAATAATAATAATAATAATAATAATAATAATAATAATAATAATAAGTTCGTACCATTCGCTTTCTCTAGCTACGTTCAGAAAATTCGACAAGGATGCTTTGGACACACTCTCACGTATTAAGCCTATTTCTAGTAGTCATTCAAATAATGTTGGGATAATAGCACCGGAGTGTAACCAACTATGACCAAAAGATTATGTAATGTAACCAACTACTCGATTAACTATCTAGTGTAACCACCTTTGTTTTTTGAGTTATGTCATGTAAGTTACCGACTACTTCAAGTTTCCATCCGGTTAAGCCAAAAATAAAGTTAGGGATAATGGCACCAGAGTGTAACCAACTATGAAAAAAAGGTTATGTTGTGTAACCAACTATGACTAAAAGGTTATGTAATGTAGTGAATTACTCGACTAGCTATGTAGTGTAACCACCTTTGTAATTCCACCAACAAAAATAAAGTTATAGAATTATTCATTTCTTTTGCTTCTTTAATGTTTTTCATTTCATCATACGGACTATGAAACACAACCCAAAATGAGAATGTAAAACCAAATATATTAACCTACCCGATTTATTATATCATCAATCAATATATCTTCTTCTATCTATCACTATATATCTATATCTATATCTATATAAATCTCTCCTTCGTCATCGTAGACAAATAGTTTCACCACGCCGATTCATTCTATAATATTAATCACCGCACTATACCATGATCAGATACCTCAATGGGTTTGCTTTATTGGATTCCACAACTATTGTTAAAGATCTGAATGGCAATGGCTCAACAAAGGATGCAAAAGCTATAAAGAGAAAGTCTGATCATGTCGCCAGAATCCGCTGTTGTTCTTTACTGTCGCCGAAATCTGCTGATGTTCTTCAAAAATGAAAATAATAACCGACAACTTGTTTTCATCCGGTTGCTTACATTACATAACCCAACAAACAAAGGTGGTGACATTACATAGCTAGTTGAGTAGCTGGTTACATTACATAACCTTTTGGTCATAGTTGGTTACACTCCGGTGCCATTATCCCATAAAAATAAAAGTGGTAACCGGCAACTTGTTTTGTATCCGGTTGCTTACATTGCATAACCCAAAAAACAAAGTTGGTTACACTACATAGCTAGTCGAGTAGTTGGTTACATTACATAACCTTTTGGTCATAGGTGGTTACATTCCCGTGCCATTATCCCAATAATGTTTGGATCGTTAGATTTATCTTTCATATATTATGTTTTTGCATTCAGAAATGGGTGGGAGCTAGGCCTGGCAATGGATTGGATATTTATCCAAATCCGATCCGATCCAATCCATTTATATCACTTATTGGATCAAAAAAAATATCCATTAATCCATTTAACAATCTAATCGATTGCTCCATTTATCCATTTAAATATTTGGATAGATCCATGATCCATCCGGATCGATCCGCATCGATATATCACCAAAATTGATTAGTGCTCCGGTGACTCGTGCCCTCGGTAACCCGTGTTTCGATCACGGGTTTCCCCGGTTGCCCCGTGTCCCGGTCATGGGTGTCCCCGGTCAATGGTGCCCCCATGTGACCTATGTCTCAGTCACGTGTGCCCCCGGTCAAAGGTGCCCTCTATGTCTCGGTCACGGGTTCCAGCGGCGACCCATGTTCGGTCACGGGTACCTCATTCAAAGATGCCCCTGGTGGCCCGTGGCCTGGGTGACCTTGGTCGATGGTGCCCTCGGTGACCGGGGGAACGCGCCACCAAAAACACCATTGACCAGGACACAGGTCACCATGGGCACCCGTGACACGGGCTGAGGTGACTGGGGCGAGCGGTGACTAAGTCGAGGTAACTGGGGGAATGAAAGGTTTCCCCTACTAAACATTTCCTTAATTTCTAGAAAGTAAATTTCATTCATCTAAAAAATAAAAATATTGAAAAAATTCAATGGATCGATCCGGATGATGATCCATCTATTTAAAGTTATTTGGATATGGATCGGATCACGATCCGTTATGTTGGATCACGGATCGGATCATGATCCATTTAACTTGGATTATTAATGGATCAGATCATAATCCAATCCATATCCATCCATTAACACCCCTAGTGGGAGCACAACTTGTATCTAGACTCCCATCCAATTTTATGTAAAAGTTGCTTTAATTTTTAATATATTGAATGAAGTTATAATAATGCAGCCCGTATCCCCACCATTGTTTTTCGGTATCTCAACCACAACTATTATTTGCAACGATAGTCGTTGCAAATAGTGTGGGCCCCCCTGTGTGTAATGGCAAATCTGGCAAAGTAATAGTGGGTCCCTTGTCAGTAATCGCTGCAAATACTTGGATATGGACAAAACACCACTCTTTGCAGCGATAATCGCTGCAAATAGTGTGGTTGAATTACCAAAAGTCTGGTCGGGATACGAGGCGCCAATAATAATAATAATAATAATAATAATAATAATAATAATAATAATAATATTAAAAGTTATAATAATAATAACAACAACAACAACAATAATGCAATCTACCAATTAACTAAAACAAGATTGACATGTTTTTAAAATGACACGTGACATAATCCTTAATTGACACGTATCCCTTTAATTTAATTATTTTGTTAAATTAGTTTTTTTAGTTGTATATAAATTCAATTTTCTTATAAAACTTAAAACTAAACTCTAACTCTTGGCTTATTAATATAAAAGATATTATAACCTTATTTAATTGATCGTTTTTTCATTAATAAATTGTCTCTCTTTCTTTCTCAATACTTCAACTCCTATTACTTATATTAGTTATAATAAGTTATTAACATGAAGACTTCAAAATTGTGTGTTTATGATCCGAAATTACAAGGTTATTGTCATTATCCACTATTTCTACAAGTTCAAATTTTGATGTAGTTTTAAAAATTTATGGTAAATCCAAAATTCTAACTAAACATATATTATATTTATCATTATTGTTTATTCTAATTTAGTTTCATTCATCAATTTATATTCACCACAATTTATTTCATACTCACGAATTATCTATGAGACATATTCGAATTTTTTTATGATACAACTTATATAGCTATACCATACATCGTATGGACATTAAGAGATATATACAGGGACACAATAATGACACATGGTCAGTTGTCCTTTTCTTATCCCAAAATTATTTACATTCAATTTGTTATCTTTCTTCCTTTCACACATTAACATCACCATTATCTTCATCTACCCAAATTCGATTTTTACTTTCTAATTCTTCTTTTTTAATATTAATTTTCCTTTTCATATTCAACTAAAACCTATTAATCTAGATAAATGGAAAAGAGTGCACAAATAAAGTTGGTGGACGGTGATTGCTCTAAAAATTTAAGCACCAGTGGTGGCTACCATGGCGGTAGACCGTAGACGTGGCTACTATGGCGGTACGGAGGTTAGTGGCTGGATGGCGACATATCAAGGTCGGTGGCAATGGTCGCACAAAAGTGGTGGTTGCAACGACGTTCCAATCAATAGCGGTGGTTGCCTAGGCACTGCAGGGAAGTTGTGGCGGTGGTTGGCAACGGTGTGGAAGTACAACAATGTTCAAGATGGTTGCAGCAGACATATAAAGGAGGATTAGGTTTGTATATTTTTGGGGGTTTTTTGTCAAAATGTTCAATTTCATTGGAATTGAAAACTTTTCATGGGTATTTGGAAGGATTTATGTAACACCTACCACTTTGACCGGTCAACGCCAGCGAACGAACTCGCAAAACAGAAATTAGTTAAATTAAAGTAAATAAACTTTTGTAATCAAAAAGTAGCATATGAATAGCCATTAGAAACGTAATTTTGAAATAGATAATAATATGCCAACGAACATTTTGAACGAGTCTTGTGTTAAAAGTCTTAACGAAACGAATCATTTCTTGGGAGAAACTGGAACTAGTCACGAGAGCTCAAGAGGGGAAACAAAACCTCGATCCCTCCCTCCCTTTTCTCCTCCCATTTCTCCATTCGCACTTTCTCTCTACCCTATCTTTTCTCCCTCTTTTCTCTCAAAGTGTAAGAACACACACAAAAACACACTAATCATATTTTCCTTCAAAATTTTAGATCTAAGGCTAAGGGTAACTTCAAAAGTGTAAGAATTTAGTTCAACAATAATCTTTCCTTTCAAAACTTCAAGATTTGTGGGTATAATCAAGTGTTCATTCTCTTTGAAGCTCCAAAAATTGGACTTGAGGTTTCGGGTCGAATCGGTAAGTGTTCTATGGCTCAAAATGTTCCCCTTAACTAGTAGAATACTTCCTTGTTATAGATCTAAGCGATTTGTGGTCGATTCGAGTGTAAAATGGTTGTTTTTGCTTAAAAACGGGTTTTGAATGGAGCTAATGATTTTGGAAGTAGGTTTTGGTTTAGAGATGATATATATGCTCGATTTTACTAGAAATATGTTGTGTTAAAGTTTGGTAACTTGATTTGGACGTTTGGTTGGTCAATTTGTGCAGAAAAAGAGGCTTTTGCCCAAAATCGGACGTTATGCAACGCACAGAAGTTCCGTGCTCCGCATATTTGGAGTTGACAAATTTCTGACCTCGAAACTGGTGAAATATGCGCTGCATATTTCTTGCATGCGCCGCATATTTCCCAGTTCAGCCGACAACCCAAATTTTGAAACGATCGTAACTTTTAAACCGTAACTTCGTTTTTGACGTTCAAGATATCCACAGATGCGTAAATGAGTCTACATTCTAATGGTGTAACCCTCTGAGTCCAAAAAATAGTTTGAACAATTCAAAATTTTTGATTAAGCAACAGCGGTCATGACCCGACTAGTCATTGTGAAACAAAACGTAATGATTCCACCTCGGTTGGATCAAAGCCTTATAAAATGGACATAATAAAGCTTTTATAGTAATATTAGGTCAATATTGATAGGACCCCACCTCTTGAGTTATGTTTTACTGTCTCTTTGCACGTACATAAACAGTTCATTTTGAGTTTATGCTACAGATAACATTAACAAACAAAACTAATTTAAAGTGGTGAGCGTAGTTATGATGTAAATTCAACAGGATGTCACTGAGATTCACATCTCCATATAACATTTCATTCTCAGCCTCATTAACCTGTCACTATTATCGTTTTGTTGCCACTCTAACATCATAATTACCTACCGGCTCATGTTATATCATTATCACTTATTTCATGGTTACATAAAATGTGTATCTTTATATGAGGTTAATGCATGCAGACCATCATCTAGGTCGCTTTTGGGGGTTAAAAGCTGGGTAATACATCACATATTACTTGTCCCGCCGTGTAACTTAACCACTTGATTCAACCTGATTGGTTTGTTGTTGTTGCTGTATCCTATCTCTAAAATACTTAACAATAACATGGGTCCCTTTACTCTCCAATATGCCATTTACCACCCTTAACACAAATTAAACTAAACTACTTTGCACACCCTATTTTGATAACTCGAAGCAGATATGAAAATGCATAAAATTCATACACTTTCTGATGATGAAATCAATTGAACATCTATTCGAGATAATAGAGAAATCATCTACCATCCAACATTGTAATGCTAAGTTCATTGGTAGAGCTTGTTCCACATGAGCTTGAAGAATGTGTGGTATCCTCTATATCTGTTTCTATGAAAAAACCTGGTTTTTGGGGCGAAGGCAATGGATTCTCACTCCCCAACATCATAATCACAGAAGTCATAGGCGGTCTGTCTTCTGGTCGACGTTGAACACACAACAAACCCACGTGGATTGATCGCAGAACTTGAGATGCATTGATTGATTCATATGAACACATGGCAACTAGTTCAAGGGATCTGCCTTCTTTATGGAGTACCCATACCTATCAAGAGCACAAAACAAAAATAACTAATCATTATCTTGCTGTTATTGACAAATTCCAAAGAAAAAAAAAACAGGAGGTTCTCATGTTTGCTCAGGTAACCAACTTTATTTGCAGTTTACCCGTGAAGATGAAGATAGTCATCCAAAACAAACGAAAGTATTTTAAATCTCCGGTACAGATACTTACATGTCCAATAAGGCTATTGCTATGTTCTTTGTGGACGAATCCTCTGTTTTTCTCCCCACATACAAGTTCCAGCATTAAAACACCGAAGCTATATACATCTGATTTAATTGAAAAGATACCGTTCCCTGCATATTCTGGAGACATGTAGCCACTGCAGAAATTTAAGTTAATGTGTTTGATTAGTACAAAAAATAATGTGGAATATGAGGTTATGGTCAATGAATCTCACTATGTTCCAACCACTCTCGTTGTGTTTGCCTCATTTTGATTTCCTCCAAAGCTTCTAGCCATACCAAAATCTGATATCTTTGGGTTCATATCCGCGTCAAGCAAAATATTACTGACTTTCAGATCTCTATGGATGATTCTGAGTCGAGAGTCCTGGTGAAGATAAAGAAGCCCACGAGCAATTCCATTGATAATGCGGTAACGCGCAGACCAATCAAGTAGTTTGCTTTGATTATTATCTGTAGATCATTTTAATTTCAGTTTATATGTTTATTAATTTGATTTATTATTGAAATGACACCTTTTTTACTTGTCTATTTGTAACCGTTTCATTTTTCTTTCAGTTAACTTGCAAACTTTTCAGTTGTGTCTCTCTTAATAATAGTGTGTAACTCAAACGCAGAAAAAGGACCCCCCCCCCCCCCCCCCGGGCAGCCCCTAATAATCCACTCCTACAAATGTAGAAAGTGAGATTCGAACCCTGGTTGATTTTCCCAAGGTCTAAAACCTTACCAATGTGCCACCAACCCATTCACTATTATTTCATATTATTATCGATCCCTTATTACGAATTTTTGATTGCATTTACCAAATATGAAGGTGTCAAGTCCTTTATTTGGCATGTATTCATATATCAACATCTTTTCATCTCCCTTGATGCACCATCCCAGGAGCTTGACGAGATTTCGGTGTTGCAATTTAGATATTAACATGACTTCATTCTTGAATTCGGGAAGTCCTTGATTGGATGCTTTCGCTAGCCGCTTCACTGCTATTTCCTGTCCATCTTCAAGTACACCCTGAAATATAAAAATCCTTTTATGAAACTCCAAAGATGACATGTTTTATTAGTTATTTCATTTTGGACAAATTAGATTGTTAATTGCAATAATCAGATGTACTACACAGAACTTCCTGGGTTCAATTCACACCTTGTAAACAGGTCCAAAACCGCCCTCTCCAAGCTTATTTGTCACTGAAAAATTGTTGGTAGCTTTGATTAGTGTAGGCAAGCCGAATAGCAGTAGCTCTAGATCCTTAACGTTATTATTTTCACGATCATGTCCAGACTCGTTTCCATTTGTCCCTGCAGAAATGGATAATATCTTATCTTCATTAAATAGGATAACTAATACATTGAAGTGGAAAAATGGGTGGGTAGCTAAGGTTACGGATCAAAACAATAACTTTTCTAAATTCCTTTCCGTCAAATTCCTTTGAAATCTTTGAATCAAATGACCCCTAATATGGTTAAAAGAAGTGTTTCTCTTTTTGATAATTGATCTTATGCAGTCCAAATACACTTTTGGGAACAGTTTGACCCGTTTCCTTAAGTTATATGCTTTCATCCTTAAGATAGAGATAAAACATATCGAAGTAGCCGACCCAACCCATGAATGAGTAGAGGGTTTGACATTTAGCAGATGACACTTGGTATTTAACCTCAGCTCCTACCTTCTTGCTTTTGCCTGGTCCTTTTAGACCAATAAAGCAAATATAAAGTGACTAGTAAAAACAGAACTGCAGAGGCTATAGGGACAATAACTCGTACTCGTCTCCCAGCACCTGAGCTTTCTGTTGAGTGTATGTCAAAACATCTCATTAGACATGCATATATAGTCAAATAATATGGGTAAGAAAAATAAACTAATGATTTTTTTTACCTAGCTCTGAAGATGGAAATCGTATGTAAAGACTGTCCCCATTTTCGTCAAAACTTCTGATATCAATTAGGTCACCAAACCATAGAAGACAACCACTCCCAGGCCCAGAAATATTTGAATTTGTATAAGCAGTGCAGGAACAATTGCTTTTACACATCCTTTCACATTCATCAGTAGTCATGGACTGGTTATACCAAGACCCGTGAGTGTCTGGTAACTTCAAATTTGAGTACTTCTTGAACCCTTCCCCAAGTCCACAATTCAAAGGGGTCATACGTCGACACCCTAGTGACCAATCATTAACCCTCCACTGTTCTGGTGAAGTGGGTTCAAACCCCTTCAAACAATCACAAACAGGATTGTTGTTAATGTCGCAGCTCCCAAACGGGCCACACACATTGTAATGGTCACAATGATCCTTCTCTAGTGCCCAAAAAATATTCCATTCTTGCTTGCTATCAATCCATATCAAACGCTCCAAATTACCACTAGGCTGAAGCACCAATCTTGTGTAAGCTGAATCGGTTAAGAGATTATATTGGTAGTAAACTTCTTTTTGGTTTATAACAAACTCAAAGCTGAAAATTTTGTTGGTTTTAAGTACTTGAACTCCGCTAAACCTGACTCCATTCCAAGGACCGGCTCTGAACTTTACTCCCGCGCCATTTGTTACAATCGTCTGAGGGTAACCTTTCTTATCAAGCCAGCAGGAAAACTCACCAGCAGCAGGATCCTCGCTGGATTTCCAAGCCGTGTAGTGTCTTTCAAACCCGGTAACCAAATTCCAGCCATGTTTCATTCCTGGAAGTAAAGTGTCAGTAATATAGTCAAAACTTTGCCATATAGGATTTTCTTGTTTGATATCAGCTTCTTCGTTAATTATAAAGTTGCCGGTTTCTAGAAGCTGACCAAACGGCCGATTCCTCACTGACCTCGTTGATGAGTTTTCGGATGACCATACCTCATTGTTCATTGCGTCCTGGATTGTTAAAGCTCCATGGACAGTGAGAGTTAGCTTGGAGGAGTTATCGGTGAGTGGTGTGTTTCTGTTGGCTACCCAAACAACAGTCCTGGTCTTGTTGGATATTTTCTTGTACCAAATTCCGACATAATAATTTGTGGAGTTACGAGTAGTAGTAAAGAAACCAAGTTCAAATGTTTCTTTTGGTGAAACGATGGTTTCACCGTGTTTAATGGATTGATTTGTAAACAAGGTATTGACAGAATTTGTACAAGTTATTACCAATGAACAAAGAACAACAACATGTAAGGCAAATAACACCTTGGTGATTCTTGTACAAACCATGTTCAAAATACTACTACTCTTGTTAACGTTGCAATATACATTTACAAAATTGATAACATATATGTATGTGTGTATATATATCATGAACAAGCAGAATGTTTACAACAATTAAATTCATATAATCATGGAAATAATAACACAACCATACTATTATCGACAACAAGATATAACAATTTGGGACAAAAACACTTGGCCCCAAAAGACTTGGTCCATAATTTGACTAACAAACTTAAAAGTCATAGGAGTATTAATGAAAACATAATAGGAAAATGAATACTCATAAAAGAAAAGGACCAGTGGCTGCTTTTTGGATTGTCAAAATGGAACAAAAATAATTAACCAAAGCCCTTTTCCGGCGGCTGCTGTTGATTTTTGACAAAACCAATTAAGTCAGATGTGTTTTTTTTTTTTTTTAATCTTTTATTTTCTTTAACGTGCTCGACTCCCTCATGATGTTTCTGTTCATTCAAATTTACGTAGCAAGATATTGTGCTTTCTGCTTTTAGAGTTTCTTTTTTCATTACTTGTGGACAATATCTTGCTTTTAGAGAATTTGCACATTCGGTGATGCTTCTGCTCGACTCCCTCAGCGTCTGTTTTTTTTAATGGGCAAATTCTCAAATAGCTTTATGGGTCGGAACAAAAAACACTTTTTTTTGGGTTAAAACTTTGACAAAAACAGACAGTGAGGGTCTCCATTGCCTTTTAGACTATTCGGAGCACTGTTATACTGTGAGGTTTACTTGATTGTGAGGTTTTCTTGAGTCGTATACCAACCAAATGTATAGAAAAAAACTAAAAGTTTACCAAGTTTTCAATTTTGTTATAAGTCTAAAGTTTTCGTCCAATTTGCCAAGAGTCCTAAATTCTTTCATATAATTGAATTTAAAGGATTTCAAAACTTTTCCATTGCGAACGAAATTGGCCATATAATGAAATCTGAATTCTATTTTCTCAATCAAATATGGAATGAAATTATAATTTTAATTTTACCAACTTACAAAAAAAAAATCGTATATCAAAGTATGTTGACTTAAATTGATACTAGATTTTAAACCCGTGTCCAACACTGGACACGAGATTTACGATTTAACAATATTAGATCTTCATACATTTAAGTCATAAAAGCTTACATTTTTAAAAAAACACGGTTTTAAGTGTTATATTTTGCAAGTTGTAGTACAATAATCATAGGTTCCTCACTGTCATTATTAGCCTAGACATATTGATGGAATTTGTTTGCCGTAGTCATTTCATAAGGCACATGCTATATATAATAATTTCTCCATTATAATATATTTTGAAACAGATGTACTCATAATATGATATTATTAGGAAAAATAATTAAGAATTAAAATATAAACATATTTGTGATCCCGAACTTGACATTCAAGTATATGTATTTAATCATGATACGCTTTCATAACACGCATATGTTTATTTTCAATTACTTGTTTTATGATAATGCGATAACAATTAGGATTGTTTTTATATTCTTTGATAACAATTAGGACTCTTCTAATATTTATTAATAAGTCATTAGGTTTTCAAATAATTTTTTGCAGAAAATATTTCATATGTTAATTTTTTTTATTTAATTAAATGATTGTAAATTTTAAAAAATTCTTTCAAGTTGATGGCTAAAAAACTAAAAATAATTATAAATTAAGTATTCAGGGCTAAAAAGTGTAAACTATTGATGGAAAACAAAAAAAAAAGTGTAAATTAATGAGACTTTTTCTACAAATTAATATTAATATTAATTAATATAATAATATATTTGGATAATAACTATTAGGATTTTTAATTTGTAGTTTATCTAAATGATGACATTATCAAAAGTCAATTTGATGAAATCGAACGATGTGATTAGTTAATTAGTCATGTTATAGTACATATTAAGATAATGAATGACATTCAATCGTTATGCAATATAAGGGAAACCACACCGTATATTATTATTTTTAGTCCCACATCCACCCATTGTTAGTCCCAAATCCACCAAATTAATACATACTTTATACTAGTGCTCAGGCTCGTCCAATGGACGGGTAGTCTCAAACTATATTAATTAAAAGTTAAAAAAAATTAGAAATCAAGTACATTAAATCCCTATGACCAATATCACAATTTAATCAATACGAAAACTAAAGAATGAGACATATGAAAGTTAACTCCATATAAATATTGATTCCAGTTTACCTTTTTTTCAATTTTAGTTAAATAAAAAATTTGCAGTTTGTTATATCTAGACTTGCCACAAACACAAACAACAATTTTAGATTAAACGATTTAGAGTTAAGCTCAACAAAAAGAGAAACAAAAATTGTACTATATATAATTTGAAAAAAAAATAAAAAAAATATAGGAGTGGTGGTTAATAGAATTATGGTGGCTACTGTTGTGTACTATATTTGGCAAGAAAGAAATGTTAGGATTTTCAAGGATCAAAAGAGAAATAAGGAGAATTTATACCATCTTATATGGGACACTGTTAGAATCCAATTAATGTCAATTAAAGTGAAGAAAACTAGCAATGTGGTGAGAATTGCATAAATGTGGGAACTGCAATGGATGAGTAATTCTTTGAGAGCTATTTGATGCTTGTTGTTGTGTTTTGGGTATAGATTTTGCAGACATCATGTTGATTGCACTTGCGTATAAAAATAGTAAGTTATGCAAGATGAGACTACTTGGTCTTATACTGATGCAGTCATGTTTGAGGATACTGAATTAGGAAGGAATTGAGTGAAATACAGTGCTCTTAGAATGGTTGAAGAATGTGGTAGTATTTGGCTTGTTTAGTTTGTTCTGTTTGTTTTCTTTTTTTTTGTTGTAGTTTAGTATTGAGTCTGATGCATTCTGGAAGTATGTACTTGCTGCTGTCCAAGATACATATATATGTAAATGTGTACATATTTTTTGGATAGTAATAAAATTCACAAGTTCACAAAAATAATAATAATTTGAAAAATACATACCAATTCATCAACAAAGATCATTTCTAGTGTTTTGATTTTCTTCGGGTTGTTCCACTCTGAAACAGTCCATACATACACAACACAGAGTCGTAGATGATGGTTAACATGTGCTTGCTTAAGATTTTCAAACTGAACTGATGTGGTATTATTTTTTGTTGTTGAAGTAGAAGAAGTCATAATGAACAAACAACAAATTAAATTAAAAGAGATATAATAATAATAATAATAATTTAAGTTCATAATATATTGAATTTCATAAAAGTGGTGATCTTTAAAAATTAAAAACATGTTACTTGATATAGGAAGAGGTCGAATCTTTTGGTAGTCGACTTTTTTTTCCTATGTTGTATATATATATATATATAGAGAGAGAGAGAGAGAGAGAGATAATAAAATAATAATAATTTTTTAGAGTCTTTTTTTTAATAATATAAAGGTCATCCTTAATAAATATAAATATTAAATAAATATTAAAAACTAAAGAATTAAAAAGGAGAGAGGATTAGGCTTTAGGAGAAGGATTAAGAGTGCTAAGTGTACCCCCAGTCTCAAAATATATTAATCAAAGCTAAAAAGTTAGAATTCAAGTATATTAAATCTCTATGACCAATATCACAATTTTAATCAATACGAAACTAAAGAAAGAAACATATGAAAATTAATTCCATATATATATTGATTCCAGTTTACCTTTTTTTTTCAACTTTAGTTAAATAAAAAATTTGCAGTTTGTTATATCTAAACTTACTATAAACACAAACAACAATTAGACTAAACAATTTAGAGTTAAGCTCAACAAAAAGAGAAACAAAAAGTGTATAATATATGATTTGAAAAATACATATCAATTCATCAACAAAGACCATCTCAAACGTTATGATTTTCTTCATGTTGTTTCACTCTGAAATAGTCCATACATGCACAACATGAAGTCGTACATGATGATTAACATGTGTTGGCTTAACATCTTCAAGACGAACTAATGTGGTCTTATTTTTTTTTTTTTGTTAAATAAGAAACAATAATGAACCTATTATGAATAACAAACTAAATTAAAAGAGATATAATAATAATAATAATAATAATAATAATAATAATAATAATAATAATAATAATAACAATAATTATAATAATAATAATTTAAGTTCATAAGATATTGAATTTCATAAAAATGATGATCTTTAAAAATTAATAACATGTTACCTGGTATAGAAGGAGGTCGAACCTTTTGGTAGTCGACTTTTTTTTTTGTAATATGTGAGGATTCTTTCTTAGGTTATATATATATATATATATATAATATAATTTGGTTTTATACTTATTCGTACAGTTGTAATAAAGCATAAACAATTAATTAAACACAATATATATTATAATAATATAAGTTTTTTTTCTCCATAATCATAATCATCAAACAAGAATACAAATTTGCGTACATAACGTATACATCAATATCTATCATAAAGAGTATTATTTGGAATTTTATCAAAATATATATGCCTTATAAAGGTGGCCGGGCCTTTAGATTTACTAAAAAAGATATTTAAAAAATAGAGGATTAATGAAAAGAGAGTTTTAAGCTAAAGGAGGGAGATTAGGAGTGTTAAGTATATCCCGAACTCCTTCTTTTAATTATATTATTATTATTATATTATAGATAGATAGATAGATTTGTCCTCACGTTGAAAAATTTTGCTGGCTCCGGTTTCTATATATTATGTAGTGCATTTTTAACCATCAAAAATCTTTTTAAAAACTCTAAGCGGAAAACGATCCAAATTTTTAGTCATCTTAAAGCCTAACCCTTGATCCACTATATCGATCACTTTCCATATCTAGTCATCAAATGCTTCTTCACATACCATCGATTTCATTCTATATTTATTTTAACTTACAACTTCGGATCACATTTATTTTAGCCCCTAAATTCTTGCATACCCATCACGAAATTAAATTATCTCCATTTAATTATTTTTTGCCATAACTTGTCACGTTTATTTTGCTTCATATTCACGTTTTTACAGCTCTTAATTTGCATGCCTTTACAAATCTAAGCAAAACAGTCATCTTTTCCTTTCTTTTTTACCCTTTTTTATTGCTTAATTTAAGTTCCACTTTCATATCCATATCTTCATTAATCACATCATTTCATAACTTCATCACATCTTTACTCCCAAAGTTTCATTAGTTCAATGTACATGATATTTATTATTTAAGGTGACAAAAACATTTAATTTATGTGCATATATAGTATTTATATTTATATCTTTATCATTAAGGTGTATTAGTAATAGTAATATAGTATAAGATGATGAAAAGATCATGTTTTCCAAAGTATAGATTAGGAAGAATTTTAGGCATAGTTCAGATTGTACTTGGAGTTTTGGTTATAGTAGTAAGTCTTTCGAGTTTGTTTAGGTTCTACTCAGCTGGTTTTTTCATGCATAATGAGGATATATGCAAGCATTTTTATGGAGTTAAAGATGATTATGAAGGTTTTGATGTTGTGTCACTTTCGTATCGAGTCAATGAAGTGCTAGATAAAATGCTTAGTTTACAAGAACAGCTTGAATCGAGGGTGCAAAAGTTGGAGAAGTCGAAAGATTTGAGTACAAGTAATGTTTCGACGTTGGAGTTTAAGAAGTTTATTGAAGAAGAGGTGATTCAACCTCTTTATAGTGCTCATATCTCTCTAAGGCAAATTCGGTTGCCTAGAGTTGAAAATGGGACAATGAACGAAGATCCGTTTATTAATACTTTTGTTACGGAGGAAATAAGGAAGTATATAACCCCGAAAGAGAATAGGATTGGGAAAAAGAATATATATGGGAGCGAGAAGATTTATAATACGATTGGGCATGGGTGTGTATCGATGAAGAAAGAGCTTCAAGAATATATGGATTATGACATTGGTTCGTTTTGTAAAGATGATTGGAATGTGGCTCAGAATCTTATGATTAAGGGGTGTGATCCTTTGCCAAGAAGAAGGTGTCTCACTAGAGCTTCAAAGCTTTACCAAAAGCCTTACCCGATTAATGAATCTTTATGGAGGATACCGGATGGAAGAAACGTGAGGTGGAGTAACTATTTGTGTAGAAACTTTGAGTGCTTGATGAGCAAGAATCCGAAAAGGGGTTACTCTAAATGCATAAGTTGTTTTGAAATGGAGAAAGAAAAGCTTAAATGGGTAACAAACACATCTTTATCAACCGATTTCTTGATTAAAGACGCTTTAGGTGTTAAGCCAGGGGAGATACGCATAGGGCTTGATTTTGGTATAGGTACAGGCACATTTGCAGCCAGAATGAGAGAGCATAATGTGACTATAGTCACGACCGCTCTAAATCTTGGAGCTCCGTTCAATGAAATGATCGCCCTCAGAGGTTTGCTTCCGTTATATGTAACATTGAATCAACGGTTGCCATTTTTTGATAACACCATGGATTTGATTCACACAACGGGGTTCATGGACGGGTGGATTGATTTACAACTAATGGATTTTATTTTGTTTGACTGGGATAGGATCTTGAGGCCGGGCGGGTTGTTGTGGATTGATAAATTCTTTTGCAATAGGAAGGATTTGGATGATTATATGTATATGTTTCTACAATTTAGGTACAAGAAGCACAAATGGGCTATATCTCCAAAGTCTAAAGATGAAGTTTTTCTTTCTGCTTTGCTTGAGAAACCTCCTAGATCCTTATGATAAACGGTGTTCTGTTTTTTTTTTTTTTTGAACAGCAGTGTTCTGGTTTATTATTTTGTTAATCGCTTGATATCAAATTGTTAGTGTTGTTATTTTATATACTAATACTGATTCTGTTTGTAGCTTAATTATACATAAATATAATCTCAATGAAGTTGAAAAAGTATCTGTTTTGGATATGACTTTACTAATTGTAGCTTTTTAAGTCGAAATTAATTAGTAAACTTGTTGATCTTCTTAATGTGGTTAACATTGTTGCTCGTTGTTTAGCCTTTCATACGCCCATAATTAAGCAAGCAAAATGAAATTAGATATTTATTATAAGATAAGAATTGCACCATATCTTCTTAATATAAACGTCGTTTACAATAGTCACTTCAGATTCTAATTCTCTACATCTTTGATAGAAAAGGACAAATTAATTTCACAACTTTTAAGTTGAGATTGTAGTTGATCAAAAGATTAACATGGTTTGTAAAAATATTAACCAAAGGGTTTTCGCCTAACTCTATCGAAGTTAATCTGTCAATCAGAATGTTGTAAATTCTAGTCTCTCATGATAGACGACAAACATGGTCCCGCGCAATGCGGCGGCGGCGGTGGGGAAGGCGGTCTAGTGGTGTCGATGATGGTACTATTGGTAGTGGTGCCGGTGATGTAATTGTGATAGTGGAAAATTTTAGAAGATAAAGACTTAAAGAGTTAATTATTAAAATAAAGGTTTAGAGTGTAAATTATAATTCATTAAGGACAAAATATAAAAAAGTCAAGGGTAATTTTGATAATTCAAAGATACGTTACCTAAAATAAAAAAAAATGTCATTTCTTTTATAAGAGTTCAGATATATGTAAATAATTGTAGACTTCACACGGAATATTCGTCCTTTTAAAGAAAGTATGTAGTAATGTTACTTCACCCGATGGATGACTACAACATTTGTAGTAACTAATATAATGAACTCTGTTTTAATTTCCTTTATACAGTGTAGTAAAAATTTTTATTTTATATACGAGTAATAAAATAATAATATAATAATAATTGGATATATAAAATGAAGTGCAAGTGCTAATTGATCAAATCGTTCCTACCTTATTTGACGCCTGTTAAAAGTTAAAAGTGTTGACTGCGTTGTGACCCCATCATTATTATGATCAAGTGAGAGGCAGGGAGCCTAACTTAGATGTTGTTTAGACTTTAGATCCCACATCTTGCCCCTTACACGAATTATGTTGACTTTGAAAACTCATCTGTTGTATATATTTTTCCTATCAATTGGATTCCACAACCTCTTCATTTTATTTAAGAATAGAAATGAATGATTTGTTTTATAAACTTGCCTCAAGTTATATATTACCCTACACGGCTACACACATGAGTTATTCCGTTTATTTAATCACATATATATAGGTTTTTGGTAGTTACAGAAAATCTTAAAGGATCTTTCAACAACCAAATGTTTGTGATTGGATAAGTCTGTTTTTTTCTTTATTCGGATGGTAAATAATTTATTGGAACATGGATGGAGTGTATATCCAAAGTTCCAAACCCATATTTGAATTGATATTGAGATGCTTATACAGTCATGAGCATCTATCTGTTACATGGTGATCTCATAGATAATTAAACGAATACAAAAGAAAAAATACTCGATTACAATTTTTTAAAAAAACTATTTCAAAACCGAATCTTACTAATCTTTTAATCAACCAAACACACCCTCATTAACAAAAGTGATCTTAAATGTCTGGTAATAATAATAGATTCATTATTCATTGTCCCAAGTAATGGATCTACTTACTTAGAGATGCAATTTAGCCTCTTCTAATCTGATTGTTACTGAGACAATCCAGGAATAAATTTGTTGATAAAATGTTACATTATCGTCTCAGATATTCAAACTTAAGATATAAACGAGAATGGAAAAACAATTGCAGGCATAGTTGAAAGATGGCACCACAAATAAGATGGATGAAACCAAAAAAGGTCGGGACAAACACAAGACAATTAAACTGATCTAAAAGAAGATAACAGAATATCAGGAGGAAAATAACAGATCAAAATACGACTTAAATGAACGCCACATATTACACATCTCTGATTAAAGGTATACCTTTGATCTAAAAGAAAAACTATACTTCATTATACGCAGTTTAACAAACTACTGAACTGATCTAAAAGAGAAACTATAATTCATTAATCGTTATATGCAGTTTAACAAACTACTGAACTAGTAGATGCCCATACACATGTTGCAAATGCATGATTGTATAGAAGAAAGTATATAATCGGTACACCTCAAACTGCTAAATTGTTGATTACAAAATAGCACTTGTGGGCAATTTCCTAAAGCTCAAGTTAAATCATATCCACAACTTGGCTTCTATATAACAATTATTAGAGAAATCGAGCATACCCCAAAATATAGAAGTAATAATAATAACAGAGGAGGTACATGGTAGGAAGCTGGAAACTTGCCTATGATGGGACAAGAGCAAGTATCTGAGTTTTAACTCTTCCCATGCACATTTGTATTTCTCTAAATATTGGAAGGTTTTGAGGACATTGTGGATGCAAATTTGCAAATGCAGAATCTAGCATCTGAACCACATCCGCTGGTGGGTACTGTCGTTCGGTACACATCTACAAAATCATTTACAAAAGAAAGTCAGT
Source organism: Erigeron canadensis (assembly GCF_010389155.1). NCBI lineage: Eukaryota > Viridiplantae > Streptophyta > Magnoliopsida > Asterales > Asteraceae > Erigeron > Erigeron canadensis. The sequence continues at coordinate 24,925,600 of NC_057763.1, read as the reverse complement.
TTAGACACTAGACTCATAATAAGACGACAAACGGACAGTTGGGTAAACATGTCAAAACAGGTCATTTACTATAGGGTCAGGTCAGATCAGGTAAGATTGACCTTATATAAATTAGGTCCCTTTTTAAGATAAATAATTAGTGTCAAATATTTTACAGATAGATATATTATATAAATAATAATAACATAGCTTTCCGAATAAGATGATCTGACCCATTTGTCTAAGATGATCTGACCCTTTTTAAGAAAATTCTATGCATTATAAATACATTTTTTTAAAGGCACATTATATATACTATAGACGACAACCCATTTGACTAGGTTCTTACTAAGCAAACTCCTTATTTTACGCGACGAACCCGTTAGGAGTTAAACATAACCTAAATCGACATATTAACTCTACTATACATGAAAACATATTTGCAAACCTGAATCATATGATATGTGGCAACGCAGGAGACGATAAGCTCAAACGGGATGGTTGCATCAGTATCACTAGAATCATGCAGTAACTTGGAATCTGATGCTTGATTGCTTAATGAAGGGTCCACTGCCGAATTCAGCTTGTGCTTAAATACACCCCCATTCGCTTGCTCCGAAGATCGGATCGTTGATGACCCATATTCAATTGGGCATCTTTTAGCAAGAGAATCCAAAACTGTTGCAACAGTTGAACGGACATTCTGCTCTACCTTTATTTTAGACATTGCCTGACACAAAGATCAAATTAAAACTAAATCAGCCTCCAGCCCTATGGACTTACAAATGGAAAGTTGGGAGTTGATGACTTCCAAGTGTAGAGGTGACAACCTAACTGGGTCAGTTAACAGGTCAAAAACAGTCTGGTTTAAAAAGGGTGATTTGACTAGGTCGGGCAAAAGGTTAAAGCGGCTTTCATTTGAGCCGGGTTTTTAAGTGCAGGTAGAATGTGCCCGTCGAACTGGGTTGCCCACAAACGCTTTTTTTATCAACTTCCTTAAAAATTAAAAATAATAAATGCCTCTACCGTATTGAGCGGGTAAACTATAGAGGGATGTAAAAATAATGTTGCCATGTACCTAAGCTTAGGTATAGAAACCCCCACATCTTAATATTTTAATTCATAAAAGACATGGGGGCCCAATCATTTATTCATTAAAAAATTAGTATGTTAGGGGTTCTATACCTAAGCTTAGGTACATGAGAAGTTGAGAACCACACATTCACTTTTCTCATATATATATATATGAAGCGTTTGCATGTTGTCTTGAAATTTGAAACATAAGCACACCAAAATTACCAAGTTTCCCTTCACATAACATTTTTTTATATGGTAATTTCATTCATATTCAAGTATTCAACAAAGTCAACCTTAATTAATTTGTTAACAAAAAAACACAATTTTCTTAAGATAGTCAAATTGAAAGTTAAAGACTTTATTACACCACCACCACTGACCACCATCCATACCGGGCTGTCGGTAAAGCCAAGCGCCGTCACCCATAGCTGTGTCTCTTTCTTAAAATCATTTTATTTTATTTTTAAGTTCATAAGACTGAGAAAATATCCACCTCCACACAATGCGTGGGTATATTTTTAGTGTTTCCAAAAACAGAACTATTCCAGTACTGATCAAAATCATTAAAGAGAAACAGTTTAGGAGGCTGTATGCACTGATACTAGACTTTAGGCAACTTTCAACATTTTTACACCTTCAACTCAATTGACCCAGTCCTCTTTAAGCTATTTCACCCATAGGAGAGAAAATACAACCCGTCAAGCCATTCGTATTCGTAACTGGTCGAGATATTTTAATCCATTTAATCGCAAAGTGAGATTCATATATTGTATGCATTACCACCCTATTAATGTAGTAGAGTTTGTTATAGATAGAAGATACCTGCATGGCAGTATGTACAAGTTTATGTGCTTCAAGTCTTGAATTATTCACAATTTCGACAACATTTGATGCTAACTGATTATTTGATGGAGCGTTGTCAGCAGGACCAGCAGGGCTGACAATGTCACTCGAACTAGATTGAGGTTTCTGCGAAGGAGGCAAAGGGTTTCCTAGGTATGTGTTACGTTGTCTCAAATTAACAAGAGCAGAAGTAACCTGAAAAGAAAATGTTAAGAACTTCTGTTAGTGAAAAAAGGGATATAATATAAGTGAATAATACATGTAAACAGAATCTAATTAAAGTCGGATAATATGCCTGGTCACTGGCTTCCTTGAGCTGCAATAGTACCATTGCATAGTCCTTTTTGAAGCTTTCAGATACCTTTAAATCGATGCCTGTCTCATTTTTGTGACTCATTAGACCGTCATTTACAAGCTTAAGCTCTGTCAATATTGCTTCCTGAAATTCATATGAAAACCCTTCAGTCCATATGTCAACTATCTACCAATAAACTAAAACAGGATTACGGTATTGTTTAAATGACAAATGGCGTATTACTTGAGTGACAAGTGTCCCTTTTAATATTCTTAATTAAATCAAATTAAAATCCTAATTAAATTCTACTTACCTTTTAAATTATAATTGTTAAAATATATTTGTATATATCGGATATATATCCACTCTTTATATATTATATCAAATAACTTCCAATCCAATTCCAAATAAAAAAAAAGTGCCGCTCCAAAATATTTTCGCTTATCAAACCCTCTCCAAAAAAAAATTATGATTTGGGACTTCATATATTTAAAAAAAATATTATTCATAACCACCTATTTTTAATACGTACATATCCATTAATGTAAAAAGATAAAGTTTAATAAACATGGATTTATTATCAAACATGAACATAAAAACTCCATAATTGTTTGTATCTGAGAGTTTAATATTTCTATCATTTATTAACTCAATATGAATTAACTCATTAATGTTTTAAGACATAAGACATAACGAAAATAAAAACAGAATAGAAATTGTATCTACTTTTAGTAGTTTTTATATTTTATTTACTTTATGTTTAAACTTTTATTATATGGATAATAACATAGTAATATTAATATTGCTAGCTTTCAATCTTAATCTTAACATTATCTTCTTATAGATGAGGCTTCTTTGTATTAAATATTGTTATATTTATTATAATTAATCTTTCTAATATTTCATTCTAAAAATCTACTTAATAATATAATCAAGAAACATGGTATTATTAAAAGATAAATTAGAAGAAAAACTAATGAATTACATTTGATATGAGATAGAGAAATTAATCTTAAATACTGTAAGTGAATTACAACTTTTAAGACTAATAAGTTGATTGCAAATATGATTACATGTAAAACATTTGAACTTATTCAATGTTTTACTTTTCTTAAGTAACTTTTTTTTAAATTTATTGACATTTTTGTTTGTATAAGTCTATCAAAACTTCTTTTGTAAACCATCAAAACCTTTTTCTATAAGGTTAGATAACTTAAAACTTTGATATGATACCTACACCATTCAAATTAATTTGCCTAGATTACATTCACACTATATATTTTCAGTTTTTTTATATCATACAAAAATTATCATTTACAATATATATATATATAACAAATCCGTACATCGTACGGGTATTAGGACTAGTATGAATTAATATACACATAGACATTAAATACGTTTCAGGTTAAAAGAGAGCCAGAATGAACTCGATAGAGAAGATATATGACAGAAATATTACCTTTTTATCGAGAGCACGAGTAAGCTCTGAAAGAGCACGTATATCAGTTTCTCTCGACTGCATTTGAGAGACTGAACCAGGAGGAGCATAAGTTGCATGCTGTGCAATAAAACTTTCTGCAGCTCTAACAGGTGCACCAGAACCAATATGTCCCTGTACAAAGATTAATGTTTAGCCTATATACATTGATAGGCTTAACTAGATAAAACATTTAAAAATCATTCAGAGAGTCAATCCCTATAATCTTTTCAGCGTCCATCACTAGATATACTTGTGAGTAAAATAATCATCCAGCCAGCAGACAACAATATTTACGAAAGCAGATGCAACGTGATCATTTAGCAAAAAAAGACAATGTTTTTGTTACAACTAACCACTCGATTATTTCCCAAAGGGATCACAGGGCTCTGTTCAAGATGGTCACGCGAGCTCTGCAACACCAATAAACCGGTAGCTGATTGTGGCAACCTTTTCTCTTCAGAGTTCATAGAAAACCTATATAGTGCACTGTTCTCTCTCCTCAGAGCTTCAGGCATATTTTCGAGCGGATTTAAGGGCATACAATCAATATCCTATCATGAAACGTTAACAGAACTATTAGAAAAAAAAGTATACACAGTGTCGAGATATACAAAGAACAGCGCATTTCATAATAGTACTGTTATGCGATTTATGCACCCTACCTTGACAAATGCCACCCCTATATCAGGGCGATCAAACTGAATCCTACACTTGTCATGATCAACATTTAGTACACATCCATCATAAACTTCTCTAAATTCTGGATGAATGGCAATCACTCGTTGCCCTACTGCCAATGGGCGAGCCAAGTCTGTTGGTAGCCCTTCCCGCGTACCACTTCGAAGCTCGGTATAATGTTTCCTTACAGAATCCCGATATTGCCAAAGTTTTTCCCTTTCTTCGCGCAAGAAATTTCTTGAAAACCTCCGGGGCTTCCCCAAGGAACTGAGAACAATGAGTATGAACATCAAGCTATAAGAAAAACAACTTCAACCAGAACTAATATATGCTTAAATACAATAAGACAAGGTACCTTCTTATGACACCCCACTCGACTTTTGTTAGTCTTGGAATATGCCCTAATCCAACGTGATGCAAGTACTCCACAAATTCCCTTTTAGCAAACCAGGGATAGTCAATTGCACTATAGAACCACTCATAGGTAGACCATCTACGTACCATAGGAGATGAGAGATGACGCAAAGCCTTATCCTGCAACCCTTATATTAGCTTAAAATGCTCTCAACAAAGACAACAATAAAAAGAATAACAAGTGGTGACATTATTAGCAGGTCGGAGAATGCATCAAAAGTGTTGAGTCGATTAGATTAACATATTATCAAATTTATCCATTTTATTTCCTATAGAGAGAAAAATTTGATAACCATGTCCCCAAAATCAATAAACATAAGGTAAATAATTTAACTCATTAAAAGAAGAGATTTAGTAGGTCATGCAATAGAAATACACTTTAGCCAACTTTCGACCAAGTTGACCCAATTTGTATTTATCCTTACTTTTATATGACCTGTTTAAGATAGATCATAAACCCAAATCGACTCATTCGTAAGTAAATGAGTTATAATTGCCACCTCTAGCTATATTAAAAAAATTAAAAAAAAAATTAAGGAGCTGAATAAAAACCTTCAAGTGGTG